>NW_013665702.1:536312-557698 GCF_000517525.1 Limulus polyphemus | reverse complement strand
TTTTATTGTCCCTTTGAACCGTGTCTAACTGCCATCCCCGCCATTATAAGTTGTAAATCACTCAGGGAACGTGCAGTTCACGTTATGCTATCGAATTATATTACCCACGAGCTGCTCGAGTGCTGCCTGGTGAACCATTTTAATTATATTATTATTATTATTACTTATTTTACCTAATCTTAAATAACTTAAAAAGACCCGTACATTTAATTTTAGTTACTTTTATAATAATAAGTAAAGAATAAATATGAAAGACAAGAAATAGAGTACTTACCCAATCTTCTTTTTTCTTGCCCTCCATTGTCCAAGAAAGTTAAGCCTTATTTTTTTTAGTCATTATAGTAAAGCACTTAATAATTTTTACTTAATTAAGTAATACACCAAGGAATATGGGCTAATAACATGCAAAAAGTAGACAAATTCACTTTCTTCTAAAAATTTTCCTGGCTTTCTAACTATGTGACAAAAGCTGTTACAAATTCATCCAAGCTGGTTGTTAACTTTCCCACAGGAACAATGTTGCTATTCCGAGTGAAATTGACGTTATCTGTTCAGAACACAATGTTATACAATACGCCATTTGATAGATGAAAACCTTGACTTTCTATTGGTTATAGGTAATATATAATGAAACGTAAGAGAGAACATTCAATGAATTGTGAAAGAGAGGGATGTGACAGGTGGGTGTGGCAGGAGGGGTCTGATTTTCTATTCGTTAGCTCTGTAACCAAGCAAAATTGAAAACTATAAAAATTATGGTTTGTCTGGGCAATAACGATTTTACAGAGAGTAATTTACGTTTAATTTCATACTTTTTCGAGGGTTGGTGAATAAAATAGGGATGACACGCTAAGAGAAAATGTGTCACATGGGTCAAACTAGTGAAAATTCAGGATTTTTTAAAATATTGCCTTCTAGAATTAAGAACTTAAAACTTGTATACTATTAAAATACAGATTATTAGCTAATATCTTATGCTCTTCTAATTGGTATAATATAAACAAAAAATAGTTTGATAGAATTTTGAATGTAAGACACTAAAACCTTGTGTCATGCGCAGTGAAGAATACCTGGGGCAATAGGATTAATAAATGTATTGAATTATTAAAAAAAACTTCTGGAAAAAAGGTTTGCACAGTGTTTCTTAAATAATGGTAAATAATTTTATTCTACTTTATTACATGCTCTTCAAAGCTTCAGGCTTACATTCTTATTAGTATTAGTGAGGCTGAATTTACAAAGAAAGAACACTTACATTTTAATTAAATAATTCTGTGCCCTGATCATGCACTGTGCCTTATGAATTGAGAGTAACTCGCGCTGCATTGGTTACCTTTTTGATGTGTGAATTGGTAGTAACTTGTATACTTAACTTTTTTTACTTCACTTTGTTGGTCATTCTTTGTGCTGTGTGAATTGGGAACAGCTTATGCACATTATTCTAAAACACACTTTCCTCTGCTGACACTAACAGCTATTTCTCGACCTTCAGGTTTTCAATTTTGCCCATCTAAGCATTTGTCTCATGATATTCTCCACCAACGTCACTGCACTCTCTATCCTGGTACTGTATATAAGCACCTCACTCAGATAATGTAATCAATTTTTATCGACAAAGCATTTGGTCACGGTTTTCTTAGAGACAGTGCTGTGTTGGATACATTATTGATTGCAATTTTGGCATCGCCTTGTGGATTTCCGTGTCTCCACAGTTGGGGGGGAGGATCACTCTAAGTTGAGGCTGTCCATGATTTGATTCGTTGTGAGATGGAGGCATATATTCAGCCTGGGGGTGTCTCTCCTGGGAGTTCTGAGGCTGCTTTTCTTGATGATCCAGGACATTCTGGGGAGAATTTCGACTCAGTTTTTCTGGTGCCTTCCTTTACTAGGTCGGCTTCTCATTAGGCCAATTTGGATTAACCACCTGCTGCTCCTTTTTTTCAATTAGTCACTTGGGTTTGTGAGGTTTTGGGGCTTTCCCCAGATGTTTTTGAGTCTACTCCTTCCTCAATGATGGAAAGGCTGGGAGGTTTACCACTCGGTTACATGAGGGGATAGCTATGCCTTGTCCCCCACATTTGTTGAAACAGCATGCTTTAACTTATCACCGCCAGGAGGATGTCTATTTAGATTCACGAAGGCTGGATCCTCTTTTGGACATTTGTAGACGAATTGGGTCCTTTGCTGACTTCCACAATGGGCAGATTGTCAGCTTGGGCTCTCTCTTTGGTTTCCTGGCTTGTGGGTTGTTGGGACTTATTGGGTAGAGATGCCTTGTTGGAGAGAGTTCATCTACTTGCTGCCTCACTCTGTGAGTTACAGGAGGCTTTTTTTCTCCATCCATTTTTGTTTGCAGGTGTTCCAGAGGCATCGGAATTGAAGATTGATGTCACCCATTTACATTTTTCTTTGTCATCATTGGACTCTCGACTTTCTTTTGTTCCAGCTGGTAGTCTTGGCATGTCTGCTCATCACGTGTCCTCACCCCAGTTTTCAGTTCCTCAATCTGTTGCTACTCATAATAGATTTCGACCTTATCCCCATGGCTTCTTCTCTCTCTGGCGGATCGGCACCAATGACATCAGTGACTGTTCTATGCTGATAGGGTTTGTGGGTGCGTGGTTGTATGATTTTTTGGAAATTCTGGATTTTATTCACCAGGTTCTGAAGTCGGGGTTGGTCTTTCAGTTCACATTACCACCTCCTTTATCCTCCCGACCTGTGATGAAATCAGCTTCAACAGATCCGCAGAGTGTGGCTTTTTGTTCCAGAGCTGTAAGGGACTTGTTGATCAAGGGGGGAGTAAAGTGAATGGATCCCATTCTTCTGGGATTTTATTCCTTTCTTTTTGGTTGTGCCCAAAAAGAGGGGAGATTGGCATCCAATCATTGATCTTTCTTGTCTCAACCAATTCTTGGATTTTCCTCAGTTCACCATGGAGTCCTTTCTCAGCCTACGATGTCATTTTTCAACAGGTCTCTGACGCATACCTTCACATTCCCATAGCCAAGTCATCCCATCGATTTATACATTTTGTGCACAAGTGTCAGGTTCTGTAGTTCAGGGCTCTGACCTTTGGCCTAGCATCTGCACCATATGTCTTCTGCAGAGTGGCACGAGCCTTTTCTTATCACCTTCATTCTTTGGGCCTGTGCACACATCATTATATGGATGACTGGTTAATTCTAGCACCATATCATCAGACTGAAGAACAGTCACCCAGATTCTCTTTTTGGAGGCCACCAAGACTGGGCTTCTTATCAGAACAGAGAAATCCATTTTATTGCCAACTCAATACATTGTCCATGTGGGGGTCTTTTCCAACACATATTTAAATCAGACTCGGCCGACTTCCATCTGGTTCCAGGCTATGGAGGGAGCAGTCAAACTCTTAATCACATCTCCTTCTCCTACTGCACGGATGGTTTTATCTCTTTTGGGGATGTGGGCATCTCTTGAATCTCTCATTCCTTTGGGACAAGCACACATGCAGTCCCTTCAGTAGTCATTGTGTGACCATTGGGACATGACCTCCAAGCCAATGGATCATCCAATCTCCTTACTCAGGAGCAACATATTAGATCTTGAGTGGTGGTTGGATTGGAACCACACTACTGTTGATGTTCCTCTCCTGCCTCCTTGTTCCATGGTTCATCTTTTCATGGATGCCTTACTTTAGGGATGGGGCATATATCAGTGGTCAGGAATTCCAGGATCTGTGGACGAATCTTCCCTCCACATCAACATTTTAGAACTTCTTGTTGTTCAACAGGCAATGTCATGGTCTGCATCTCTTGAAAGAGAAAATAGTCATGATTCATTCGGACAATTTGATGGTGGTGTGTTACATTTTTCATTAAGGAGGCACACATTCTTGGGACCTTTGTTTTTGGACTTTGGATGTTCTTTACTGGGCTCACTCCTATCCTATCA
Source organism: Limulus polyphemus (assembly GCF_000517525.1). Classification (NCBI taxonomy): domain Eukaryota; kingdom Metazoa; phylum Arthropoda; class Merostomata; order Xiphosura; family Limulidae; genus Limulus; species Limulus polyphemus. Next base: position 553,765 of record NW_013665702.1, on the reverse strand, counting down.
GGCTTCCTACTTGCCATGTTCCAGGAGTGATGAATTTTAATTACAGATCATCTGTCTCGGCCCAACTGCATTTTCCTGACTGAAAGGATGCTACATCACTAGGTCTTATGGTGGATTTGCTCATGGTTTCATTCTCCAATGATCGACACATTCACCACTCGTTGGAACTACAAGCTTTTTGGTCCCTGGTACCTCATCCTCGGGTTTTACAAATAGATACATTCAGTCAGGACTGGACAGGTTTGAATCTATATGCTCCTTCCCTTGATTCATCTGTTGCCCAGAGTTCTCGCAATGGTTCGATCCTTTCCTTGTTGGGTGCTGTTTGTTGTCCCATATTAGCCATTGCAACAATGGTTTCCTCTTGTTCAGTATCTTCAAGAGGGTCCACCTCTACCTTATCCTTTTTGGTCATCTTTGTTGCGGCAACCTCGTTTTGACATTCTACATCCGGACATTCAGATGCTCAAACTTCATGCTTGAACGGTGTGCAGTTCTTTGCACGACATTGAAGTTTAACTTCTAAAGTTGCTTTGTAATTGGCTCAATCTCTCTTTTGACCCACAATGGCTGTTTATCAATGTTGCACACTTATCGCCAGTGTTGTCTCAACAGGACAATAAACCCACATCACCCAACTGTTTCCACCATATCCCATTTTTTGACCTGGTTTTTTAAAAATATCTTGCTTCATAAACAATCACCTTATATGAGGCAGCCTTGTCGACTACTTTTCAGTATTTGAAACAGTGGAAGGTTTTTGAGTCACCTGTTCTATCTGGCCTACTTACATTTTTTTTGCGTTTTTCATCCCAAACGGCCTTTTGTTTTTTTGCCTAAATGGGATATTAAGGTGGTATTGCATACCTTGTCTCATCATCACTTTGAGCTTTTAGCATCATGTTCTGTGTATCATTTTTCTCCTAAAGTGTATTTTTTGTTGTTGATGGCATGTGGATGTCATAGTTCTGACTTGTTTGCACTGCATGTGCACAGGACTTATTACCATTCTACTTATGCCCTGCTTCATCTGGATAAATCTTTCCTTCCTAAGATACTGGTAACCAGGAAAGGGGATAAATCCTTCTCACCAATTCACATGCAGGCTATTTCTCACTTTTATGATCGCTTGGATCCCAATTGTTTATAATGCTCTGTCAGAGCCCTCAGGTGTTGCATGGCTCACACTAGTTTCTTTTGGGTTGCTAGAAATTGACCTTTTATTCATTGGGATCCTTTGGTTTCCCACGATTTATCCCCTATTAGCTTGACGAGGTGGCTTTGCAAGTTGATCCATATTCCTTATTCTGGCCTATCTTTACAGGTGAGGAATATGCTGCAAGTCACATCTCATCAGATTCATCATATTTCTATGTTCTTAGCTACCTGTTTGAATTGCCCACTGGAGGATATCGTGCAGGCTGGTATGTGGACTTCTCCCATTATTTGTATGATTCTTCTCCTGAGGGTTTTTGCCTACCCCCAGTGGTTGGGTTGACCATATCTGCTAGATTATAAAAAGGGGTATTCTTTTTCCCTTCCTTTCCACTGGTTTTCTTTTCTAGGGTCCCTTATCTCTCTTTCACTGTATCTCACTCTATGGTGAGTGTTGCCCAGGCAGATATGCTTTTCTCATTACACTTCTGCACTAGCAACCACTATTTCACTATTATTACTCCTGGTTGCAACAGACTATGTAGAAATGAGGTGTTCCATAAGACCACCTAGGACAGACATTCCCAACCTGGGGTACATGTACCCCTAGGGGTACATTTGCACTTCTCAGGGGGTACTGAGAGTATAACCATGGTCTACATTTTACATGGTGTTTTAATCTACAGTCAGACAAAGAAAGCTAAGTGGCTCACATAAATATATGCTGAGTTCAATTTATCGATGTTATCCATACTATAAGATCCTTATGCAATCCACACATACAGATTTCATAATAAAATATATAAAACTAATATAATTTTATCAATTTTTTAATCTTAATTTTTAGGTGGTATATGGAAACCTGTCGGAATGCCCAAGGCCAAGGGGTACAGAGGAACGAAAACATTGGGAATCCCTGACTGAGTAGGTGGTATTACTATTATATGCTGGACTGCTACTCATGGACTATCATGAGTAAAGCTAATAGGGAATCCTGCTCATCCCTGCTGATCATCGGTTGAATAAATCGAGATCGGCCTGCTTTTAAAAACTTTGGGAACTTGGTTCACCTATTGCACTATTTCAAGAGCACTGTTCCTCAGGACTCCCCTACGTGCATTACCCATCCCCCTTCCACATTCTACTAGTGGAGCTAGTGAGTTCTTACCACACCCAGTTTCTAGTCACTAGGGTGGTGGACAGAGGTTTTCTTCCAAAGTGTTAGAGTTAATTCCTTCACTCTTGGAGAAGAGGATGAAGTTGGGGGGGGCCCTCTTATCCAAGTCATTGGATGTTTTTCCCAGTTATAGGTTGGAACTGCAGTCTATGTGGAAGCCTACTCATAATGTCTTTCACATTTGATGCTCTGCTATCTGGTTGAGGCATATCTGGCCCTTCTTTTTTGAGCAATTTATGTTCACTTTATTGTTCATGGAAGGAGGTCCACTATCTCCTCGTAATTCCAAATGCAGTGTGGTCCCATCGTGAGTCCCTGGTTGAGCACAGTTGTTCCATGTCCTTCCCATTATTCCAGTTGCAAGTTAAATGCTCCTTGCCCACTCAGTTGAGAAAGGTGGATGCGTGTTCATAATTCCAGACCAGATGAGTTCTGTTCCTTTAGTTGGGTACGGCATACACGACCCCATCATTCCAAGCCTGGGGTGTTGCCTTTTAAGCTTCTTTAGGTGGATAAAAATGTTTGTCCACTTTGGTGTCACTTACTTTCTCATTGTGATTCCAGTGGTTTGTAATGCATTACTCTATGGCTACAGGTTGGGATTCATTCCATAATCCTTTTATCTAATGTTGCGTGCCAATTGCCCTAGCCACCAACATGGGATATAGGTACCGTGATCTCTTAATTCCAACCCTGAGTAGTGGAAACTTGGCTATCTGGTTGAGGCTGGCCTATATTGACCACTCATATACATGACCATTCATGTATTATTATTCCACCCTTTCTTCTGGACTACTGGACCTAAGTCCTAGGTGACAAGCATACCTGTTCTGGATGTAGTGCAGTTCTCCCACTAGGTTACTGATCTTATTTTGTACACCCATAATTTATGCAGATGCTTTCCATATGGATCATGCCCTCACTGGCCCCTCTGTCTTATCAATGTGGGTTTCTAGCTGTCAGTGTCAGTGGAGGTAAGTGTGTCTTGGAAGTTAACATTTTCCTAAATTGAAAATGTATTTCCAATAATAATTACCTCTGCTGACACTCTCACACCCTTCCTAGTGTTAGTAACTGGGATGGTGTAAGTCTTGAAAAAGTGATTACAGTATCTGAGTGAAGTGCTTATATACAGTACCAGGATAGAAGGTGCATTGACGTAGATGGAGAATATCACGAGACAGATATTGCCCAGGGCATATAAGTGGGGTATAAAAGACTGGAGCAAGCGAGACCAATGCTTTGATGGGCAAAGTTGAAAACCTGAAGGTTGAGGAATAGCTGTCAGTGTCAGCAGAGGTAAGTATTATTGGAAATACACTTTCAATTTAAGAAAATGTCATCCTTTATTCTGCGACTTTGGAACAGTTTATGTACTTCAACATTTTCATTTCACTGTATTTGTCATCCTTTATACTGTGTGACTTAGGAACAGTTTATGTAAATCAACATTTTCACTGTATTTTTCATCCTTTATACTGTGTGACTTGGGAACAGTTTATGTAAATCAACATTTTCACTATATTGTTCATTCTTTATACTGTGTTGCTTGGGAACAGTTTATGTACATCAACATTTTCACTTCACTGTATTTGTCATCCTTTATACTGTGTGACTTAGGAACAGTTTATGTAAATCAACATTTTCACTGTATTGTTCATCCTTTATACTGTGTGACTTGAGAACAGTTTATGTACATCAAGATTTTCACTTCACTGTATTTGTCATCCTTTATACTGTGTGACTTGGGAACAATTTATGTAAATTAACATTTTCACTGTATTGTTCATCCTTTATACTGTGTGACTTGAGAACAACTTATGTACATCAGCATGTTCACTTCACTGTATTGGTCATCCTCTTTCTCTGTGTTTTGGGTGCAATTTATGTACATGAACTTATTTTAAGTTTAGCAGCTGATATATGGAATATATGTATGTATCAACATTTGCTTTAATAATCTTTGATGTTAGTCACTTGTAAGAAACAGCTTGTGATTTTTTTTTCACTTGATTTAACAAAAGCATTATCAAGATTCTACAAATCAAGAGATTTGTTTCTTCTACTTTTGACAAATAACTTTTACCTAGATAACAAAGTATCTAAGAAACCCCCACCCCCACCCAAGCTATATAGCACAAAGGGTGAAGGGGAGCTGAAACAGTATTATAGGATACATGCATGTTTGTAGAGGAACTACAATGAGGAGCATATGATTATTCATGAAAATTAGTCTTTGCCAGGCAAGATTGAAATTGTGGTGAACTATCCACAAATAGATGGATCTGGGAGTAATGGGCTTAGCAAACCTTGTACCTTGTCATGCAACCATCCAAGGTTGTATTACTACGGTAACTGTCAAAACTGATGTTGATTTTTTTTTTCTACTCTTATATATACAGTGTATATTTAATAAAAGTTTGTACTGGATAGTTGATTTCGTAAAGGTTTGTAAGAGGAGTGACCTAGAGGATTAGGCAATATCTCCATCTCCCCTCCATCTCAAGATCTCCAGTTTAACCACTCTCTGTAGTCTATCATACTTTCATATTAAACCAAAGACTCTTTCTTTATATATATTATAACCAAACACATACAAATTATATATTTGTTATTTTATTACTACAGACACTGTTAAACTTAACAGAGACATTGGGTGATGCAGTTGCCCGGGGGTTGTCCAGAACAGACATCAATCGGTTACCAACTCGAAACTTTACTCAGCTAGTTTCATCTGAAAATTGTGAGTCTGTAGCTAGCTGTGATGATGGTAGCAGAGCAAACAACAATACAGAAATGAGACAGAAAGAGTGCCAGGTGTGCCTTAGTTCCTATGAAGAAGGAGAAGTCTTGAGGATATTGCCATGTTTTCATGACTATCATGCAAGTTGTATTGATAAATGGCTTAAGGTGGGTATTCAGTTTTCACTTAAAATCTAGGTTTTGGAAATAAATCACTAAAACTTAAAAACTTACTCTCTTTGAAATCTTACTTAATTACATATGCAACTTACTGCAGCTGCATTTACTGGTTGTTCCTTTTGTTTCCCTTTAGCTTAGTCTTGGGCACTAATTTAACTACAAGGGAGGCAGATGCTCATTACTTCTGGAAGCACAATTGAAAGAATAAAATAGTTAGGGGAATTTATTATATATTATTATTTTTAGTTTACACTATTTGTCATTCATTATTCACATTCAGTAAATTATAAAATTGGATAGTTAAAAAATAAGTTTTCAGTTATTTTAACAAATATAGCAAATGCTTTTTTGTCATTCTTCACCTATTTAAGCAGCAATTTTTGCACATGCTCATGATGAATTTGCTTTTTTGAGTTTTTTAGTGATTTGCCCCTCCTCTGTCAACTTTCAAATTCTGGTTATGAATACCAAAGTAAAAGATTCATAAGATAGTGAAAGCAAATTAATTAGTTACTTAATTTTTTTAGATTAAGATAAAAAATCTATTTCTTTTGTTCAAATTTCAAAATATAATTGTATGTTTAGAAATAAAATTACTTAGGTAAAATAAAACGTAAAGCCTACTAATTAGTTTAATATTGACTGGTATATATAGTTACATTGGCAAAGGTCACTTTTCTTAGAGATAACCAACTTGTCTGAGCAAATAGAACTGTTTTGAGTCTTACATGTTTATTAAAAGTATGTATTTCTTTTCTGAGTAGCATATGTGAAGCTTTGGCACTATCTAATTCCCTACAATAAACAATCAGGTTAAAACTGACCCATAAATAAATTGGTTAGTTTGAAGTGTGTTGGTATTTTATATATTTACACACATGCACACGAGATTGAGTACATTATATGAAAATGATTTTGAGCATCACTGTGTCATTACAGTTTATCTCACCAAATCTAGTTCTACTCATCCTGATGATCATGCATCTTGATAATTTCTCTGTATTGTAGTTCCATTACAGAAGCTTTGTTGTGATGCTGTCATGCTCAAAGCACACTGCTCAATCCTGCATGCTTTCCATAATTTATTTAGTGTACAAGGATAATGGCTTCTCAGCACCTGTTTCAACAGTCCTACCACACAAAAATCCATAGGTGCTGTGGCTGGAGTTCAGCAAATTGGCTAGTATGGAATGGTATGAATGCGTTTTTTCATTCTCTAGCTGCTTAAGGTATGTGACTGTTGAGTGGAAGCCTTATCTTAACGAACTCGTACCCTGCCGGCCTTATTTTTAGATGGAGGCTACTATGGATGAATTTTCCACTAACCTATTTGTTTGTGGATTATCACATGTTACAAGTTGTCAGACTTTGCTGACAATGGATGGGGTTAAGCTTGTTACAGGTCTCTATGTGGATGGTCCTGGTGTTCCATGTTTCTTTGTTTTCCAATGCCATTAAGTACAAGGAATATCCACATTGCGGAAAATCTAAATCCCAACTTGAACATGTTTATGTAGGGAAAGAAGTTAATTATTTTACAAGAAGTTGCTACTACCTAAAAATTTGATAGCAAAATTATCATATTCACTATCTGTTTAAATGTATGAAAACATCTGTATAGTAAAGCAAAAGCTGTAACTGAGCATCATGACCACATTAAACTTCTTTCTGTGATAACTATGTTCCTAGAATTTTGCAGGTATAGTTTCCTTATGTCAGCAAACAAGCGTACGTATGGTAAACAGTTTCATTTCTATATAATGTCTCAGGTGTTCAACTTTACCTCTGTTTACGAGGTGTAGATCAAACTCACTTCTTGTTGGTTGCGTGGGTCTTTTTGATATAATGCTCTTTATAAAACTTTCGAAATTGAGGAGCTCGCTGATGAACATTGTTCGATCCAAGTTTCTTCGTTTGTTCGTTTGAGGTTAAGCACAAAGCCGCACAATGAGCTATCTGTGTTTTGCCCATGGTGGATATTGAAACCCGATTTTTAGCGTTATAAGCACTCTGATCCACTGGGGGCTAAAGGATAATAAATGGATAATTCATGTTACCAAATACTAGGCTGTACTTTCCTGAAATCAATTTGTGATTAACAGATTATGAATTTGGTACAGAAGTTTTACTTATACTACAGATTATGATTAGGTCTATGGTATATAATTTTCTTTGTCAAATGGAAACCAATATTTTATCACTCTAATCTGATTCTATTCTTTATGTTTAGAGTTATTCAAATGCAACTTACTGCTCCAGTCTCCTTGAACCCTGACTGTCTTACAATTTCATTTGAACTATTTAAAAAGAAAAAACATTTTAACACAGTACCTTTACATTTAAAAGATTTGTGCAACTTCCTGTTATACTAACCTATACACATCCTTAAAGCCCTGCAAATTAACCAATTACAGTGCTTGAAATTCATTTAACTAAACTAGAAAATGCTGTAACATTCATATATTAAACCTTTATCCTGCCTTTCCACACATTTCTTCTAACCATTATTTATAACTTTGTTTAATGTGGCAACAATTTTTAAGGCAATATACTGGTGCAGTTTTTACAGTAAGAAGTATAAGGGAAATTAGCCAGGTTAAAAAAACAAATGGTTTCCTTCTATGAAATATTCTGTCCAGTTATATTATGCCTGTATTTAAAATTGCAATACACTATCTTTAGCATTTTTCCTGAAATTGCATTTCACATGTTAAAAAATATTACAGTATGCAGTTAACATAATAGGATTTGTTACAAAACACATTTTCTCAAGATTACAAATATTACTTCTTCTGTTTAACACTTGGGTCATGATATAGCTTGCTAAAGTAATTGCTCTGGTATATTTTTTACCCTTAATTATAATTGTAATAAAGTAAAATCTAGATACCTAGTAAATGTAAATTGATTTTCAGCATTGACCTAGAGTGGAAATCAGGATATATTAAAAATTGTAAAATTTTATAATGTTACCTTTGATCTATACAATAAACTACATACCTTGAAAGTTTATCCACATTACCAATGCATCATAGATTTGAGCATCCCAGGTTTATCCACATGGCATTACTAAACTACAAATTGTTGGCCACTAATCAGTAAACTCTATTAGCAATAACTGCTCACTATTTCAAAAAATATTAAAACTTAAAAATTAATACATGCATTCACACATGCTGTATTTAAGGTATTAGTAAAATAGTACTGCATCAAATATCTAGTTTCAGGTAGCAAAATGCTACTAGATGTATGTTAGCTTTGAACATTAATTTATCATCTGAGTTGTAAAGATTAACAGTTTTATAAATACAAATTAAGTAATGAAGAACAAACACAAATTAAAAAATATGAAGATTATTAACCCGACCAGTTTCGACATACAACGTATAACCTTGAAAATGAACACAAACTTACAAAATATGAAGATGATTACCTGACTAGTTTTGACACACCACGTACTTCATTTTCAAGGTTATACGTTGTATGTCGAAACTGGTCGGGTTAATAATCTTCATATTTTTTAATTTGTGTTTGTTCTTCAATACTTAATGTGTGTTTATAAAGCTGTTAATCTTTACAACATTTGTAAATAGCACTACAACTTAACTTGCTTATCATCTGAGTGTATGAATACTTTGCCTCAGAAAGGGCTGTTACATATCCTTCTCTAAAATGATCAGTTTTCAATGACATCACACTCTATATGCAATGTCAAAATGTAGCTCTGGTCCATGCCATTTCACCACGACTTTATATCAGTTGTGGTTGTCACGTTACTTTAACTTGCATATTCAAAATGGTTTTAATATAATGTACTCAATCCTCTATTAGGAAGTCTCATAAATGTAATTAACCCACATGGAGTAAGAAAATAGTCTAAAGACAAGCTCTGTGGAAAGGTTAATGAGTAATTACTTGATAATTAAAAAGAATCTCGGTATTTGGTTCTTATAGATAGTTAAGTGTGTTTACTCTTTATAGATAATGGGAGAGTTATTTCTGTTTCATCAATATCATAATAACTTTTAAGAAGATTGCTTTATTTCTATGTGCTAGTTGTACTAAACATTATGATGTATTGTGAAGTGTGAAGCCTTTAGACCTGTTCTCTTTTTTCAGAATAATCGAAGTTGTCCAACATGCAGAGTTGAAGTGTCATTTGATGAATAGCATGAGTAGAAATGGTATAAATCCAACATAGCATTTTTTGTAAATGCAAGATTACCATAACCATGGCTTGAAGTAAAGGTGTTCATAAATAGTTCAAATTTTCTGAGTTTACAAGATACTGTAGGCTTGGTCTAACTACTCACATAATTGGGACAAATAGATGTTGAACAGTATTTTCAAGATCCATCTTTTTTCAGAATTTCAATCTCAGTTTGATTTATTCAACAGAATACATTTTTTTGTGGAATCATCTTCATACAAAATAAGTGCTGCCGGTGTGAACAATGCTATTACTGAAGATAGACTGTATATATTTGTATTGTGTGGTTCGCATTTAATGCACCATCTAAGCACCTTGTGCTTTAGAATATCTGTTTGTGAAATAGTAATTTGTTCTTCAGTTTTTTTAATGAGTGTTTCTCATTTGTACTTCCATTTTCAAAGTTACTATAAACCAAGTCCTTCAGAAACTCAAAGGATATAACAAAAGATACCTAGATATAAAATCTTGTATCAAATTTCACAACAACAACAACCAGTGACATTGTGTTCAACAATATCCTTAAGTAGAGGATGTTGACCAAATATTTAGGACCTAGTGCTTCTCTGACACAGTATTAAACTCAGCACAGCCCTGTCAAAATGAGAACTGATGCCATCTCCGAGATTATTGTAACTGTGAGATAAGGGAAGTGCTTTTTTCGTTAAACCTAAAGGCTTAAAAGTGTTTTTAGAAATTATGATAATTTTAAGACTAATATGTGTCAATAGTCTTGGATTATCGTAAGATGATATTATCAGGTAAGGTATAAATTCTTTGTTGTTTTTAACAGCCTAATTTCATGTGTTACCTCAGTTAAGTAGATTTTAAAAGAATAATTGTAACAGAATAATAATTAAATGTAATTTTAAATGAACAGAAACAAACTGTAAGTGAGGTGTGTTACAGTCTTCATCACCAAAACTATTACATCTTTGCAAGAAATCTGATTAGGAAGTTTTAACATGCTTTTAAGTTAGAAAAGAAAGATATTTTTGTATTTCTACACTGTGATCCATGGTTTTATAAATTTTGAGTTCAGTTCAGATTTTCTACGGTCACTTGAATGAATAATAAAGTAATATTATTGTCAGTTTACTGGAACTGATACATATCCATCTTAGTTTTTCTTATGAGAACTTAAACTAGTTTTAATATACTTTCAGTTACTATTATTCAGTTCATTTTTCTATTAAGATATGCACTGATACATTCTTGAGCTGTAAGATTTAATTATTTTAGTACTGTGTTATATTGGTGGTAAATATATATGCTACAGTCTTTTCTAAGTTCTTGGCTAATCATATTGTACAGACTAATACAAATTTAATGCAATAGCTAGTTTTTACATCCATTTTAAATAGGAGCTAAAAATGATCTTGTGAGTAAGATGAAACAACATATAATAATAATATGAAATGTCCTGGAAAGCTAGTTATTTATTGAGATAGCTTCTGAGGTTAAGGCACTTAGGTTTTTATCTGTAATTTAGAAGAAGTTTTGTATTGAAAATTTATTTTTTCTGTGTGTTAGAAAATAATAATAATGGTATTTTAAAAAACACTCAAAAATTATTGTGTTCAAAAATGCAAAAATTTTTTTTTATTACTTTCCATTTGATTATCAGTGATTATTTCAGTAAGCATATCTGAAAATGTTAAAAAAAAAAGTCATTGTAGAAACAATACTGAAAAAAGCTCTCTGGGTGATTTTTGTTTTATAAAACATGATTATTCAGGTTATATGGAGGATGTTATTGTAACCCTCTCGCTAGTGTTCTATTAAGAAAGATACTAAAATGTTATGGCTAGCTCATTAAATATACTGCCATAGTACCTAACTATTATGTTACTTCTTGTAAAGAAATAAATAGTTTGAAATAACACTTGTATTACATAGTAAGTTTATCAGCATAGTACTTACTCATCTATAGACGCATTCAATAATGCAAATGAATCAAATGTCAATTAAGTATTTAATTCTTGCTAAATATTTGGGGAATTTTACTTGGTAGTTTCAGACTGAAATTAAAACGGTACTTTTAATTGTGTATATAATTTCAAACTACCTGATTTACTTGCAGAAAAACTCCTTGTAGTGAAGCAGAGTTAAAGTAAAAATTAAAATAACTCTTCTTTTTGTCTAGATCTTTTGGGAAATTTATTTCTTATTCACCCACATAAAAATTCCTCATGATGAAGAAGACTTGAAATAAAATGTTAATTGACCACTTAATTTCTGTCTATATCTTTGGAGAATGTTATTTATTTCCCACATTATTTTACCATTTAAGATAATTGTGACAATGATGAAGAGTTAGAATAAAAGTTAGGTTATCTCTTCAAATTATTTCCAGAAATTTTGCAAGATTTTAACTTAATTCCTAAGGAATTTGTGATAAAAGCACTAGTGACAAACAAGGATTGTTACAGATGATGAAAAAGATGAAATGCAAGTTTTAATTTTTTATTGATACTGTATTCAGATTTTCTTTATTATAAAACTTATATCTGAATTTTATTGATTGACTTCCTCAGTTTATAGTTTGCAGTTATCTCACGTATAAAATTGTACTGTCAAGAATTTTATCTTTTTATAGCATTTACTTTTTGGGCAACACTATATCATTGTATTTTATTCTTTCATTATTTCCTAAAATAGTTTAATTTTATATTAAATACAGTCTGTAATTATACTCAAAATTATTCCATAAACTAAACATTCCTTTTTTCTTTTTTTTAAAGTAAGTATTAATCATGTTTTCCATAACTTGGATTATGAAACATATTCATGTTACTACATTTCTGGGTTAGAAACTAAAAGTTATAACTTAAACATATACAATAGTACCCATTTATTTATTATCAAAGTACATAGTTTGAATGTAATTATCTGAACTTGAAAGAGTGTCACAAAATGTTGATGATTAGATTCTATTTAAGGGAACACAGAATATAAAATCTACATAAAAACACACACATATTAACAGCCTATGACTAAATGGGTAACTAAATGTTTTTACTCCATACCTCAAATATTCATGAACGTTTTCTGAACATTATGTAGACGTTTTTTGAATGTTATGTAGGTATTGGTAAGATTTCAAAATGTTTTTAAGTCTCTTAACTATACAGAACTGAGCATAGCCCACTGGATTGGTTTGTACACTGCTATAAAAAAAAATCATATTCTGTGCTATATGGTTATGGGTGTGATATAAGAGTGAAGGTCAAATCCCATAGTTTGGTTGTAGTTGGTCCAAAGTTGGTGGTGGGTGGTATTTACTAGCTGCTCTTTTCTGTCACTTCAAAATGCATGGGTAGTGCAGATAAACTTTAATTAGCTTTGTGCAAAATTCAGAAAACAAACTTACCTACCCAAATATAGGTTTCCAATAAGAGGAGTGAAATCTTAGCATATCATTAGTTACAAGCCACTGCCAGTGAGGTCTTTTTTTTTTTGCTCAGTACCGTAGCTCAACAGGCCAGCTGAATTACAGTCTCAGTTTAAGCACTGTAGTCAGTCATTTATGAAATATTACTATGTATTGGGCACAATTAGTCGTAACAGTTTGTACTTACATATAAGAACCTCCAATACTCTTTGAATACCATTTGTATTAGTTTATAAACCATTTTGATAACTTGTGTTTGTACCACTATATAACAGACAGTAATTTTATTGTGTATATATACTCTATTCCATCTTGTATAATATATGTTTCAAACAATATTGTGTCCTTGTAATAATCAACATCTCTCTCTCTCTCTCTCTTATTTATATATATATAAAGTTGTGTTTTGTAAATCATATGCTGAAACACTGGGTCTATCAACTTCAACTGATATATTGTTTTTTATTTTTATGTGGTATTTTTATTTGTGTACGTGTGAAATTATATGTTGATAATTTTGAAAGTATTTGGGAAATTTATCCAAATCTACCACCTTTGCTATTTGTTGTATAATTATTGGTAAAACTTTTTATTTTAAATCTTCAGTGCATTACCATTCATTGATTAAACTAATGGGGGACTAATTATATAATGAGATTCATTGTTTGATTATCAATGCATTTTTTCATTACCATCCCTCACCCAATGGTTAAACCAGGAATAATTATAATACATAATATTGTCTTAAAAGTACAAGCTTGTAGAGATCTTAACCTACTAAAAATAAATAGCTGTTAAGTGTATGGAAATTGATCTTTCTAGGCAGAATTTTTACATTAAAAGTTTTTACAGATCCTTAATTGCATTTTATAAAAAGATAATTTTGTATACAAATGTGGTGTGTCACTGCAGATGGTAATTATGGAGACATGTTTAGTTTGGTTCATAGTAAATTCCTAACTTTTCATCAGTGAACTTGGTAGACTTATGGCTGAGGAGAGACATCACAGCTCTTTGTGAGAAAGGATTGTTCCATAGTGAGATTTCTGAAGAAGGTAGCCTTTAGTGTTCTTCATGAAAGAGTAAGAACCAACACAGGAGAGAAAGTAAGACAATCATCAGCACCAAAGTCACACCTGAAACCAATCTGGAGCTTTCCCCTCATCCATAAAATGATGGAGGATCATCTCACTCTTTCGTTAAAGACACATTCTGTAAAATATACAAGATTTCAGTATGACAACTGAACATATGATATATGTTGTTTGAATACAATAATTTTTCTATGAAATATACAAGACGCCCACACTTTGCACTGGGAGAAACTTGCATTAATTGAACTTTTCTTTCATTGTTTTCAAAAGTTTGTGTTTATCATATTGGATGATGCTCATGCTCGATTTCAACATTGTCCATTCAAATTATTTTAAGCCTAACTGTTAATAAGATTATTGCGTCTTGAAGCAGTTTTTGGTTGATGGAAATAATATATGCAATATTACACTACTACTGTAGCTTTGAAGACTTTGTAGACACTCTCCTCTCTACTAATATAATGTTGTCGTTTTTTGTTTTTATACAAGTGTAACACTAAACTCTTTTAGACATTTTTTAGCTAAAATCTTGCTTGCAATAATAGATACTTAACAGTTGCATTACACAATTTGAAACGTCATATCTTTCAGACAAAAGATAGCTTTATCATGTACAGGCATTGTTGAACATTTCACTTAAGCAGTTGAATGAGATGGTTCACATACTCAAATAAAACCAATGGATGATACATTGTAAGTGAAGACGACATTCCCTCAGTACCCGAGGGCTCTCAATGTAGCACTGAAAAGTATGTGTTAAAAGATTCTGTTAAACTTGCCATACCAAAGGCTACAGTGTTTGAGATTCTAAAACAACACTTCTAAAATTCAAACTATTGTACAGCAGCTCGAAGAGGGATACAAAGCTAGAGTGATAATGATTACTATATTTCTTAACTGAACAGATCCATGACAGCATATTCCACATTTATTTTGCCATGTACGTACAATGAGGCAACCTTTTACATATATGGAACTATCAACACCCAAACATGACTCTTTATTCCAAAAAAACTTTGGAGTCTTGTATATGGAGGACTTTCTTTGACATAGTTGAAAGCACGTGTTTCTTTCATCAAAACGGCAACGCCACCCATTTTGCACTTTGTGAAGCACTGGACAATGCTTTATTTTGCCGATTAGATCGTTGATCTTATGTGATAATTAACAGAAATAGTAGGACAACTTGTGATTAAAATTGATGACATTATTATTTATACGTGCTGCTGGTTAAATATTTTAACTAATGTAAGTTACTCCGTTGTTATATTTTATAAAATTCGAAAATACCTCGGTATAAACTGACTAAGCAAAGTCAGGGTTATTTTATTAATTATTTTTCAATATCAAGAGCATGAACTAGATTAACCTAGAACTAATCGCTGATCACTTGCTTTTTCCGTATAATCTCCAAATTCCCTTTAAAGCTCGTTGGAGAGCTATTTTATTTGTGCAGTTCAATCTCTACAAATTAAAGTAAAAACTGCATAGCCATGTAGTTTTGAAGTCATACTTTGCAAAATATCCAGGAACTTTAGCATGGATACTTCTAAACTATGTGGTATAAATATGCGGCCTACGTTCAAAGCTGTTTTCTCTATCACACTTTTGACTGTATGTAATTCTGTAGGAGCGATGAAAATGGCTCTCAAGGGCGCTATTATAGCCGGATCTGTCCCCTTATACGTGTGATATTTTTAGCAACCTTGTAAACCTATCTTCATTTTTTTTTTCTACATCACAAATGATTAGCAGACACATGCTGTATATGTATGGAAACAGCTGCTTCAGAGTATTCGAGATAAATATACATTCATCTTTATGAGCTCTTAACGCAACAGCACTGTAATTTTTTTTTGTTTTACGATGCAGTAACATTACTGAAGGTTAATGATTTTGATCAACGTCACAAAAAATAAGAGTACGACATTATTCGTATTCTTTACATCCTCTTCTCAAATGATTTGATATCAAGATGGTGTAGTTTAGCTAATAAAGTGGAGGGCAAATTCTAAGCTACAGTTTTATTCCTATAGGTGTGAATTACAATGTGCCATTACAAGTAGTTTGGGGCCTGATGTGGTCAAATAGCTGAAGTACTTAAACTGTAAATCCGATAATTCACAGTTTGTGCTTTATTGCTGCAAAAATTAACCCTGAACTTTCGGGTCATGAGCCGAGTTATAAGAGTGAGGGTCAAATCCCATTATTCAATTAAACAAGAGTTGACGGAGGGTATTGTTGGCTAGCTTTCTTTTAGCGTGCCACTTCAAAAGTAAAGATGGATATACACGGTTAGCCCTTGTTCAGCTTTTCACAAAATTCTTCAACAAAATAGTTCGAATAATAACACTCAATGGAATGTCATTAATGATAAGGAAAGAGTTGAACTGTGTTATAAAAAACACATTGTTCAATTCCATTAATGTGTATTAATGTGCGAGAATTCAGGGCTACTTTATTCTGAAGAAAAGATTGCAGTAACATCATCATCAGCCGAAAATGCTCTCTGAATATAAAACTATATATTCAGACTATATTGGATTCAGGTCCACATATATCTGTAGGTAGGCGTTAAAATCCACAATAAATAGCACATTCAAGAAATGTTTTGCGAAGAACAAATCGAACAACTGAAGAACACGTATTTGGTATTATCAACCTGATATGGGCTAATTGGTCAGGTCTAATACACCAAGGTGAATAACAAAAATCTGTATTCACACAAACAAAGAAGGCATCAAGGTCTTATTATAGTTGCCACCTTCCCAGTTATTACTAACAAAATGTACCAGATTTCTTGATTAGACAGAGACTAGATTTATTATATCTTAACGGTGGGATTATGTCTGTAAAATTTAAGTCAGACCAAAGTCGTTATGTGGTATAACACAATCTTAGATTGCCAAGATCAGTGGTAGTTCCATTATGTATATTTAAGGGGAGATTAACCCTCAACTTCATATAAAATTGTACAAATCTCGGTACCACCCCTGTACTTGGATATGATCCCACACCCAAAGGAGCAATGATACGAATACGACTAAACAAGAATGAGATTTATGAAATGGTCATGTGGTGTTTAACTCTAGCCCAAGGCGAGAAGCAATGCAAGTTTACGACTATTTGCTTCTATTCACAAGGTTGTCAACGAATTATAGAACTACTGTGCAAAATATATTTAAAAACATCCCTTAATATATCCAAATAATGATATATTACTTTGTAATTTCATGAAAGGTGAGACATACCAGTTTTATAAATGCTACACAAGCTATTTGAAAATATATAAATATCACCAACAGAGGTAACCTAGAATTAAATATGATTTATCTTGAATGTGAACCATTTAGACCACTCAGATGTTTTTGTACACTTGTTACGTATTAGAATTTCAAATAGCCTGAAATTGAGTTAAATGATACTTTAAACTTAGTAGTTAATAAAGCCGCTATATAGTCAGTTTATGATATTTGCCAACAAGATTGATACACACAGTTT
>NW_013665702.1:505014-536302 GCF_000517525.1 Limulus polyphemus | reverse complement strand
TTTATATACAAAAGTTTCACAAACTTACAAGCAATATAAAGTCTTCTCTCTAGTTTGGAACTTTCTTGATATCGTATGGAGGGTTCACGATGAGCGAGTTGGTATAGGTTCAATTCACTCAGTAGGAAGCTAGCTAGCCATGCAGTTCTCGCTGATCATACGCCTGTTAGATGTTGAGTTTCCACCGATAACGCTAGATAATGTTTTCGTAAAAGTATTAATGTCCGATGTGAATCCACTGAAGTTAAATGAGTTGTAATGTTCGAGTTTTGTAAATGCTCCTGGTCAAATATCTGAAGTTTTCCGATTAATAAGTGTTATAACAATCACAGTTATAGCTTCCGAAGTTTATAGCACACCAGCTATTGCAAACTAATAATACATACTCTCCTTTGGCGCGGTAAGTTGGTTATACTTATATGCGTGGGAAGGTTTTCAAGAAAATTCAGATTACGGTATAATACTGAGCTACATTTAAGCGTTTAAGCATTACTTTAAAAAATGATTGCCACTCAGTTTCATTTGTTTCTCTACCTAACAAACTCCAAAACAAAGCAAGAAAACATTATTAATATACTAAACCAGAAAGTGACCAACCCACCAAATTGTTCATCTTTCTTATTCTTGTTTCAGTCCGGATAACTACAACTAATTTATGACTAATGTCACTTTAAACCTAAATCCACTCTATGTGTTTCTGGCAGTGCACGAATGTCATCGCTTAGTCGTAATAATCAGTAGTGGTTAAAAAAAAATCATTATTCTAGTGTACACGATGTTATCACTACCTCTTGAAGTTAGAATTTTTACATAAATCTGGTGTTCCTTTAAAAAGCTTAAGTACAGGGTGAAACAGGAATTACCAGCCAATAATTGATGAACTTTAGATGACTGTAACATGTAGAATATTCAATGCTAAATCTGATGGTTGCGGATTCGAATGTCCGATCCACCAAATACGCTCACTCTTTCAGCCGTGGGGGCATTATAATGTGATGGTCAATCCCACTACTCGTTGGTAAAAGAGTTGGCAGTGGGTGGTGATGACTAACTGCCTTCCCTCTAGTCTTTCACTGCTAAATTAGGACGGCTAGCGCAGATAGCCCATGTTTAGCTTTGCACGAAATTCAAAACCAATTAAACCAATGCTTTCTACACTATACAATCGGTGTCTTTAGGAATCCAATCCCTATGTTTGAAGTGAAACTGTAAAAAAGAAATCTACACACATTCATAGAATACACTAACTTTCAGTCTGGGGAAAACGTCACAAGTAATAAAACCATTTAGTAAATGTAAAATGATGTAGGGATGGCAGTGCCAAAAAAAATGCAAACAAGAATATAGTGATGATGCAGTTATACACAGATCATCCCTACGTGTGTTTCAGTATTAAAATTTAATGTCACACTGTAAAATGCATACTGCACTTTAATATTACTGCACTTGGAAGTTATAAATTTCTGACTGTTGGAATGCGGTTTGTTTATCATAATATCATGGTTTTGTCAGGATAGGCATCCATGCGGTGTAACTAATAGCTTAAGACTTACGTGCAAGGAAAACCAAGTTGAATCAAAACATGTCTTAGTTTTGTTTTACCCACCATCATGCACCAAGTTGAACCAACTAGACTCTTTAAAATATATGGTGGTAGTTTTCCTCTTTAAAACAGCGTTAATAACTTCCTTTTTAGTAATGCCATGGAAACTAGATTAACAGTTTCTTGTCATCACCCGCATGTACTCGTCACAGCCGTATCAAGCATTATCATTTACACTAATTGCTCAAGCTAATATCACGTGACGCTAAACGCTCTTTAATTAGGAAAATTTCATAAAATAAAAAAAAATTGTGCTTAAAAGTTGGCTATGAATAATAACCGTCCACCTATATAATTGTTTTGAAACTTACACGTCCTTTCATTTGTCTTTAGTTCGAATGAAAAAATACTAAAATCGGTCCACCTTTATTCTTAAGTGACGCTATAGTAAAAATTTCAAACCAATAACCCACGTAACTTTTTGCGTAAGCGTGCGCAAAAAAGTTTGGTCAAAATTATGGGATTTTGTTGAATAACTTTGCACATGTGGCTTATAGTTAGACCAATTTGTAAAGATTTATCAGTGTACCAAATATGAAAAAAAAAAATCCATAGAAAGTTAAATAAAGTTTCGGTTAAAAGAAAAAAGGAAGAAATTCAGTCAAAATTAGAGATTTTATATCCCGTGTATTTCTTAATGGATTACCTTGAACTTTTGCATGTGAAGTAAGGGTTCAGTAAAGCACATCAACTGAAAATGTGTGATAGCTTGGATACTATAGTCCGAGCTTTCAGAAAATGGAAAATTGCTAAACTCTCATTCCTATTAATAACACACGGTGTGTCCTGCAGGTTGTTTTGACTGCACGACACACTACTGTGTGTCTTGATTTTAATATTGAAAGTCATGTAGGGATGATCTATGTATAGCTGTATCATTCCTATATATTTCTTTGCATTCTTTTTGGCACTATCATCCCTACATTATTTTTAAGCGTTAGTTTCGTGGCTGAATTTACTTTCGTACCAAGTTAACTGTAGCATATACAAGTAATACAAAGCTAGTTCAATTTCTTTCCTCTTTACGTTATCCTTGTTCATTCAATGATTATTACTTTTATAAATAAAACGGAGGCTGGGCGTGACCTAGTAGTTTATGCTGGTCGATGGTTCTGGAATAAAATAAACTTGCTGAACACACACACTGCACTTTCAGCTGTGAACGTGTGCTATTTAATCGAGAGTAGCCGTGTATGCGAGGAGCACTGCTGACTGATTGCATACCCTCTATTCAGAAGTTTTAAATTAATAATGGTTTTGCATGACTGCGGAGCTTCTGAATCGGCTGATTAGCCTGCGTCAAATCAGATGCTGTTCAGACTGAAAACGCCATTCAACGTAACACCGATAAATATGCTATATTAAGAAATGATAAAGTAATTATTGTACCATGGGTGACTAATTAACATTGCAGCCAATCTAGTTTGTTCGATATAAATTAGCTTCATGGATCTATAAGACAAGGTTTCTAGTTTATACCATAGTGGAGCAGCATAGTCCAATATTTTACTAGAATTGGGGGTTTTACGATAAAAGTACCAAATCTGGAAAAATGATGTTGTACGTGACATACTAATGAACTCCGAAGGGAAGCGAAATTCAGCCATCAAAAATGGCTTCAATTTTATTTCCAAGAAGTTTTAAGTATAATTGTTGTTATGTGATGGTTTAGGTGCAGGGAATTTTCTCATGTGCTGTTCACTTAAATGTGAATTTTAAAAAAATGCGTATCTCAACGCATGCGTTAAGAACAATGTCAATATTTGCAATGTTTGCTTTTATTGTAGTGGTTTTATTAGTATAGGTTGACATTTAAATGATTAAAACTATACAGCTATACGGTACAGCGAGATTTTACATTTAATCAGAAATAATACAAATTAAATGATAAAGTTCGAGGTCTACAGTATCAAACACAGTATGCTATTATCTGTTTAAAAACAGTGTTAATTGTTTGCTTCAAGGGAATGTTCATAGAAAACTTTCAAAACAATTTTATTTTTTCTTTGAGACACAATTCGTTTATTTTACTTGGTAAATAAAATGGCAATAAGAATAAAATTATTTTAAACCTCAGATCCACGTGTTCAAGGTCAGTGCCTATACCAGTCAATGACGGGACTAAATGTTGCGCTTGAAGCATTTTATGTGATTTTTAAATGCTTCATGGAAACAGGTATATAATTTTATGGGGTTCCATATGTGACATACATGCATGCAATATGAAGAAAAGCTGTGCACATTTATTGAATACACAAGAGAAGTTACATAACGACGCTTGATCAAGAAGGGAAAGTATAAACTAAAATGCATTCCGGGCGGTATCGTGAATCAACTGTTTATCTTATCTGCATAAACAGAAGCAACATTAGCAGAGAGAAAGCTGTGAGAAAGTTTATTTTAACTTCGTTAAAGGCAGGAAGCAAGTTGTATAAAAAGAATTAGAAAGGAAATCAAAGAATTTTGGCGGAACTTTGATCGGAAGGAAGACGAGGAAAAATACATGCAAATAGGCTGCCAATTTACCATCTTCGATCATAACCAATTACTAGTTTAGTATTGGTTCAAGTTCCGAGAATTACGACGAGTCGAAAAATTCATTAAAGGGGCGGATCTATTTGCGAGTTGGATGTGGAAACTACTTGGAAAATCGCCACAATATACGAAATTGTGTATAAAAAAAAGCATGTTTTGGCCTAAAAATAAGTCTCTTAGCTCATGACAAGAAGGTACCAAACTTGCTGTTGAAGTTACCGCTGATGTTGCCTGACCCAACTTTACCAAAAATGAGAACATTTCTGAACATCTTGGAGTTCGACTTTAAATCCAGTTATATATAAATTTACTTAAATCCAGGTATACAGCCGCGAGTGGAGTACACAAGTCACCAACTGAGGGAAGTTTACAGTTAGAATACAGAATCTGACTCAGAGACTGAGATTAAAAAAACAACAACATTTTAATTCGATATATTAAGGTACTCGGCTATGACGAGATTACCAAAGGTATTTTGAAACATTTCATTGTTAAAATTACTAAATTCTTCAGTCTGAGTTCGTAACTGTCTTGAAATTAAATTTTAAATAATACTCATTAAATTCATTACTACAATCAATAGGTTATCAATTATAGCATTAAGTGAAATGTGCTCAAACATAGTTTTTACAAGTTTTCCTTAATACTATGCATTTTACATCAATTTCCTAACTATGTTATTCGACCGAGAGAGGTAGCAATAGTTACTTACATAAAGCTTGAACGAGAAATATTGGTAATTTCTTGTAATTCAGACCGAATAGCCTACACGGTGCCCCGTTACAAATTGGTGAAGTCTTCCAGGACCTTTGGAGTTAACTAACGACAGGTTGGTTTGAGTAAAGAAAGGAGTAGAAGTAAGAAAGTTAGTTTAAGTAATATAAGTAGATAAATAAGTAAGTAGACATGGTTACTGTTGGCGTAGACACAACAACAGAAGAGGATGCACGACCCAGAGTTGATACAAGGACTGGCGCAGCAGATAAACCCATACAAATTGGTCCATGTAGTCCACTACACACTTAATGGGTGCAATTCCACTATTCCATGGCAAACTCGATAAGAATATCAATAGTTTTATTGATGTATTAAATGAAGCTGCTAGAATTTCAGGATGGACTGATGCTCAAAAAGCTAATATTTTGAGATTGAGAACAGCAGGAGAAGCAAAGCATTACATTAGAGTTTATGACGAACTGCAAGAAGCTGCAGATTTTTAGTATCTGGTGTGCAGGTTAGTGCAGGAATATAGAAAGCAAGAAACACCCAACATAATTCTGACACAGCTACATAGCTTGACTCAACAAAAACTTAGTCAATATATTTGGCCATAAGCTACAAGAATTAGATAACAAACTATGCCGAGCTTATAGTCGTTCGAATGAGCTGATGATACAAGATACAGTGTACCTTGGAGTCAGATTATGAGCGAGATTTAACCAGTAACGTAACTTGACAAAACGTAAATGAAGCAAACACGCCTATCCTGACTTTGCTGGATCTGATTTGAGTAGCTACACGAGAGGAGCTACGTGAAAAAACAGATCTACAAACCTCATCACTCTGCTATAAACATACTAATGAGTAACTGAAATGATAAAACAAACTGGCAAAACAAATGGAATAAGCCCAACAGCTTCCAGTGTTTTAATTGTGTCACATAGCGAAAAACTGTTTTAGAAACAGAAAAGAAATGATCATATAACATGTTTTAATTGTGTCACATAGCGAAAAACTGTTTTAGAAACAGAAAAGAAATGATCATATAACATGTTTTAATTGTGGAAGTAAAGGCCACATAGCCAGAAATTGCAGAAGCCACCAAAACAGAAAATAGAAAAGCCCAAAAGGCTGGAACCTTCAGAAGAAAGTTCCCAAGAAACAACTGTAGTTCGACATTCGCTGTAGAATAAAAAAAGTAACCCCCACCAGGATTACAGAGTGAAAATAGAGGAAGTTCCGGTAGTTTGGAATAAAAGATTGAATATCCATAGTGTTAATGAAGTGTCACCAGTAATTTGGGTAGATATAGAGGGTATAACATGTCGGTTATTGGTTGACACAGGCATTCGATCTTTTCTGCTAAGTACAGAATTAGTGAATAGAAATTTAACATTGTAAAATAATGCTTGGTAGGAAGTTTCTAAAAGTATATTTACTTCCATAACAGGACATTCTATTAAAATACTAGGCAAGTATAGTGTTTAAATAAGAGTATGAAACTTAGAGATAGAACAGTCATTTTACTACTGTAAGCAGATAGATTTAGAAACAGGTTGTATTATAGGGCAATATTTCTTAAGGACCTACAACACTGAATATAATTCATAAAATAATGCATAAAAGAGATGCTTGAACAAAGAGTAATAGTGGACAGTAGTAGTCTGTACGCATCTGTGATTTGGAAAGAGGTTTAACTGTTTTAAGACATTATTACAATGTTACCCACTAAACTATTAGACATGTTGAATGGTATTTATAAGATTACATGTTTATACACCAATCAAATTCGGTAGTTTAGTGCATTTATTCGATAGTGGTCATGTAAATTTTTTCACCTTGTATAACTACAGACGACTAAGTAAGTTATATTACAACGATTTTAAATATTCAAGTTAATAAGTCACAAGGCAACCACAGATGATATAGAGACGTAATGGAACAGCATATACCAAAACTACAGTTTGACTTTGTTCAACTTTTGTACGAACTGTGATTCCACCAAAAATTTATTAATTTTATGAAGAGTGTGTAACGACCATAATATAGTTTGTCCAAAGATTTCTATGCTATACGTGTGATTGCAGTGCATATTGTTTTTCAGTGGCACGAGTTTGAAGGATGGTCAGGACCTAATAAACCATAATATAGTTTGTTCAATTAATTCTTTGGTATACTCGTGATTACAGTGTACATAGTTATTAGATACAATCGAAAAGAAAGTATCTCTAAAACACTTATGCAATTCACATGTATTTTAATATGTAATCGTTCAGAAAAAACAAACTTCATCAAATGCACGTTTGTCGCTATGATCAATATTGACCAACATTATAAAAAATAAACAGTTATGTAAATCTTTTCACCTACATTGACAGAAATGGTCATGAGGTTCACCCTTTCATTACCAGTTCATATAAATTTTCCTACAGGTGTTCTACGTGTACTACTGGCATTATAGTCTTTGCTTAACATTTCCGAAACTTGCGTTTTACGGATACTTTAAATTTATTGGTCGGATATCAGGGTAGCTGAATATCATTCACCAAACTTTATGTTGCAGTGCCTTTAGCTCATCTCTTCAATCACGTGGTTCTGTTGTGTAGACGAAAGTTTTAAAGTGTACTACATTAAAAGGAACGTTAGAAAATCTGTTATTGCTGACCTGATGTATTTTCTGATATTTTGATTATCCAGTCCAACTACATATAATTTATTAGCAAATTGATAAGTTGTATGAAGGTTAATCAATACTAATTGGTGTAAGGGGATGAGGAATCAACTTGCCCATAACAATACTAATTAGTTTGAAAAGCCCAGTGAAAGTTTGGTGTGCTACTTTTTTTAAGTGGGAAAAGTGTTTTAGGTTTAAAAATTAATTAGCGTTACATTTCTTTCGTTTTTGTTTTATATTGACTTAAATAATTAACCTTTAAATATTTTGGTAAATATGTTTCATTGAAAATGCCAGAGTCCTAGAAGTCGCTTTTAATAAGTACGTATAATGATTCACTTTAGAGGTGGATTTTAGTTCTTAATATCTTCTTTAATACTTTTTTCAGTTATATATGCCCACCGTCAGTGTTTCAGCGGTAAGTTTGAAGGCTTATAGCCTAAAAATCTGCTTTAGATATCCGTGGTGGGCACAGCACAAATAGTCTATTATGTAGCTTTGCGCTTAAAAACAAATAAATGCTTATATATATATATACATATATATATTATTTCAGAAGATAAATTTCTAATATTTTATCAAACAATATTTAAATTTTCAGAAAAAAGTAAGTACTTAAACTTAGTTATTGAATCTAGTCAATGTGGTCATCGTTGGTAAATAATCCTACATTCCTACACAAAAAAGTGGAGCATATCTTCATTGATGGTGTGTAGAATCCATGGAACTTGACTTGCTACGGCTGTATAGATGCCAGGCTGCTCAGCGTAAGCACATACTCCCCCAGTTGAAACTATTCCCACCAATTGCCATGTGCCATCTATTTTTGTCACTAGAGGGCCTCCACTATCACCCTATAGAGTGCAAAAATTGTCATTTAAGATTATTAGCACAGAAAATAATATAAATTTCTGTCTTTAGTATTTTCTTTCTTTCATTTAGAATTGTTTTATGAATTATCTATTGTTTCAAAGAAACTATTTTCACTAATGAAAAAATAAGGTTAAAAATAGTTAGACTTAAGTGTTATATTTCACCATGCAATGTTTCAGCTCTTCAAGATACATTTTAAAAATATATCGTCACGCACGAGACCCGATGAAGCCTAAGTAGGCCGTGATGTCTTCAGGTGTTACATTGTTTGCAGGAAATATATATTTAAATACACAAAAGCCTGTAAAAATTGTCACTTGACCACAGCAATAGTCTTAGCACTCTGCTTCTAAAAGAATCTTTTGGATAGAGAATGTTGTTATAACAAGGCCATTACAATCTTAATCTACACTTTTGACTAAGTCTTCTGACCACTAAAAGTTCGTTTGACATCAAAGTTTCTAAGTTGACTCTTTCTATTTAAAATGAATTTCTTAACCCTTATTGTTTTCCAATAGCCAGTTGCAGATCACTCTGTTTGTGTTGCCAGTGGGTTAGTAGTGAGCTTCTGGACTTACAACCCTAAAATTCAGAGCTTACTTTCACACAGTGGACGGAGCCCATCTTGTAGGTTTGTGCTAAAACATTAACATCATGGAGAATGAGCTTACTGAGAGCTACCTGTTTAGTAACATTGAAGATCTGCTTGAATGTTTACCAACACCTAAAATGCCCAGGGCCGACTTAGCTTTCATCTTGGCAGAGCCCATGGATAGAGATATATTACTGGACAATGCATGAAATATGCAAAATCTGACTGAGGCCACAATGAAGGGTACAAAACATTATCATAGAAAATACGAAAGAAAATTTAATAAATTGCACAGTATACCTAGCATTTTGTTTGTGACCCTTTAGTTCAAACACAGCATTATACTTTTCATACTGCCATATGGTGTATCAATATATGATTGTGAAATATTGTTCCAAATGTTCTCTATTACTATCAATATTTCAGCCAATTTGTTTGGTGGCCTTTGGACATTCTTAGTTCATATCAGGACTTTGTGCAGGCCAAGCCTTGGTGTGAGTAATACATTGGCCTCTTTAAGCCAAGATATCGTTACATAAAATTTGCTGTATCGTTAGGATCATTATCTTGCTAGAAGGGGAATTTTTGCCTGATGAGTTTGTGTTCCTGAGGAAATGGTATCACAGAGCAGACTCTGCCTATACTTGTCAGAAACTAGGCTGCCATTAATTTCATGTAGGTCATCGACACTGTTTGCTGAGATTTAGCTCCAAACTTGTAATAATCTACCCAACATGCTTCACTGTAGGTGTTATACATTGACTATAACACCTTTGTCCTTTGTTAAGTTTTGTTGAGATATTCGAAATTGGATTCATGTGTAAAGAGCGCATGTCCGAGCTTTGACCATTCCACTGTTTGTAGTCTGATGCTTATTTAAACCTTTATATTTCGTTACCTCTTCTCGGAAGCAGTTTTCAAACAACTACACATCCACTGAGACCACTTGGTGGTAATGTGAATTATGCTTTTCTACGGGTTACATCCACACTTGTGTTTATGAAAATATTGTTGGAAAGATCTAGAATCGACTATCATCTATCCGGAAGGCTTCATTTTTAGAGAGTTTCAATTTTTTACCTCGATCATTGTTATTATTAACAGCGCCAGTTTCACGTACCTTTAGAGTATTGCACGCAGCTTCTATTGAAACATACTTTCTATAATTTTTTACATGGAATATCCTTGACCAGGCAAATTTTTTATTTCTATATGCTTATTTCACTTCTGTGAGCCATGGTTGGAACACATTACTACTACTGGGCAGAGTATGGTGTATCACTTTCCGAATTGGTGGGATGACAACCATTTACATTATAAATTATAAAACATGATAGTACTTTACTGCATTTCATTTTCACATAATAATGGGATATCATTCCTGCAGTATTTATAATCTATACCTTTTTCCTCTTGATTTCCATAATTATTTACATTTACGTCCTTATTCATGTCCTACCATTACTTAATTAAAGAAAGAGTTTGTTATAAAACTCATATAATAGTGATTTCCAACGAATATTTTTAAAGACATAAGAAAATTAATTTGCTTTTAATACCCTGAAAAAATACTATCAATATTGTGCTGTTTGAAGAGAAACTGCTTTCACTTTTGTCTCTACATGACAAGAAACAGTTATAAACGGAAAGAAACTTGAATGAACTAAAAGTGACCATTAGAGTGAACGAATCATCTAAAGTTGGATCCCTAAACTTTCTAAACTCACGACCCACCTGAGTAATCGGAAAATTTTGTGAGACCCATTATCAATAGTGGGACTTCGGGGTTAAAGTAAAGTCTAGTTGTACTCTGTTTCAAAATGTTTTAAGAACGTTATTTTATAAATAAAAATTATAAGAAAATATAGTTATATTTTCATTGTGTCTTATCTTGTAACCAAATAACTTACTACCCAACGAGTGATGTTCCTGATGGGATTCCATGATGATTGGGAATTTGTTTGTGTTTGTCAGCAGTCAGGGTGACGTCAACTTTATTAGTTAAGGCCCACAACTTGGGAACTGATTAATTCATTCTTAAATCGGATTTTGTTTGTCCTTTTTTGCTAAAGGATTTGACATAAAGTGTTAGCCATAACAGGAAGCAAAACACTGCTGTCTATGCTTGACCTATAGTGAATATTTATAACGATTACCGTTAGTTACTTGTTGCTCATGCTTGACCTATAATAAATATTTATAACGATTACCGTTAGTGACTTGTTGCTCATGCTTGACCTCTAGTGAATATTTATAACGATTACCGTTAGTTACTTGTTGCTCATGCTTGACCTATAATAAATATTTATAACGATTACCGTTAGTGACTTGTTGCTCATGCTTGACCTCTAGTGAATATTTATAACGATTACCGTCAGTGACTTGTTGGTTATGCTTGACCTACAGTGAATATCTAAAACGATTACCGTTAGTTACTTGTTGCTCATGCTTGACCTATAGTGAATATTTATAACGATTACCGTTAGTGACTTGTTGCTCATGCTTGACCTCTAGTGAATATTTATAACGATTACCGTTAGTGACTTGTTGCTCATGCTTGACCTCTAGTGAATATTTATAACGATTACCGTTAGTGACTTGTTGGTTATGCTTGACCTATAGTGGTTATACTTACCAATTACCTATAGTACCCTTTCTTCATGTTTACCTATTAAGAATTATTGATAATGCTTGCCTTTAGTAACCTGTTCTTCACGCATGACTTATAATTAGTATTTTTAATGATTATTCGTCATTGGTCAGAATTTCTGCTACAAGAAGTCGCGCACTTTATGTGAGTACACCACTTATAAACAAGTACTAATAATTTTCGGAAACATTCAAACTGAGAAGGTTATCTATAAAATTCAAACAATACTGAAACTTGTGGTTTACCTTCTAGTAACTCATTTGAACATCCTAATAATTTTCTGAAAGAAATTTTACAATGTGTTATATATATATATATATATTCTCACGACTTCTTACCGTTCAGTTGTGTACACTAGATAGGAACACTTACGTTGCAAGCACCGTGACCGCCATCAGGAAAACCTGCACAAATTACATTCTCATCGATACGGTAGTCGGGTCCATACCATTCTTGACACTTTCGCCTCGGTATCACAGGCACTGCTGCTTGTTTCAGTATTAGTTCACTACCAGTACCTGGAAATAACTTTCCTTTAATTAATCTATCCTTCTACTAATTAGTTAATGACTTTATGAAGCGTGTAACCGTATTCATCGTACTTGTTATGATGAGAACGCCTTTATCAAGCTGTGTTTGTTTTATCCCAGTAGGCAGGATGAGCTCTGAATTTAGCGAAACGTGTCGTTGGCACTGGATATGACGAACATAGAGTGGTTTCAATATTATTATTATAATACACTCTTCTACTTCTGGAAAACCCTTAAGGGACTACATAATGAATGTAGTGTTAAAAAAATGAATGTTATAGGCCTAATACTAATGTTTTATGAGAAGTATAACTCATTATAATCAAGACCCACTCTTTATCAAAACATGATTAGAATTTTAGTACATTATAAAATTTATTTTTAAAGTTTATTACATGGTTATATGAGTAATTAAAAAAAAGCGAGCTTATCCGATTTAAAATAATCAATATAATCTACATGATTCTAAGGATTGAGTAATCAAGATAATTTACATTGATACTAAATGTTGACTAGTCAAGATAATTTACCTGATCCTAAGTGTTAACTAATTAATATGATTTACCTGATCCTAAGTGTTAACTAATCAAGATGATTTACCTGATCCTAAGTGTTTACTAATCAAGATGATTTACCTGATCCTAAGTGTTTACTAATCAAGATGATTTACCAGATCCCATGTATTGACAAACCAAGTTAATTTACCTGATTCGTGTTGATTAACTGATCCGAAGAGCTCTTGCCTATTCAATAACTTTGAAGTAGTTGGTAAGTCAAAAATGGAAATAATTATTTCATGCATGTCTAGAAACACTCGACCTGAAGTCTAGGTTGAAAGTCGTTCAACCGAAACTTTGACCATCTAATTGTGTTTCCCTTAAAGAAATTTGAATAATTTCTTTGTATTTTCATGTGTTAGTATACTGAAGTGTTCCTTAATTCAAACGAAACCATATTTAGTCACTAATTCAAAACTGAACCATGATGTTTCGGCAAAGTAATCATTAATTGATTACTGCTAAAACTTTAAGTCTATTTGAGCGAACACAAAAATTTTAATTTCTGTTTTAGTTTTAGTTAACGGGTACGAGAAGTCCGTTTATACATGAATGTTTCTAAACTAAAACAGCGCTTTTCCATTCTCGATCAAGATAAAAAAATTTCACTTCGAACAACCTGATGTAGATGTGACATAGTTATTCTAATAGCAAAAAAAGGTATACAAGCATAATCTAATTATTAACTTAATTAAGTAGTTTGAAATAAAAAAACGTTAGTTAAAACACTGTGTTTGTTTGTTTGTTTGTAATTAAGCACAAAGCTACACAATGGGCTATCTGTGCTCTAGCGTTGTAAATCCGCAAATATAGCGCTGTGCCACTGGGGGGGGGCTAAAACACTGTGAAAAAGGGAATCATGCTTACTGTTAGTCACAAAACCTGTAACAAAACAGTTAACAAAACATACAAATAATATATCGCGGAAACTATTGATCAGAAGTTAATATTAACAACTCAAACGAACGCCCTTTGTGGTCTGATATTTTATTTTTTCCATTGATTGTCTCCACATTTCTAAGAAAAGGAGGAATAAATCTGTACATAAATACAACCTTTTGTATACTTGTTCATCTCAGATATTTGACACTATAAGGTTAAACTGTATGAAGTTAACGTAATATATATTTGTATTTATTATTTAAATAATAATGAAAGTATAGACCATTTAAAGTTTCCTCTATAAAGTTACCTCTGGCGATTCCCCAGCCAGTCACGTGACACACAGTTCCAGGTGGTATGTCCAAGTTTGGCTTAGGCAAACAGACAGGCTGGACAAATGGCGTAAATTCTATCGGTGCATTCAACTTGACTGCTGCAACATCCCTGGCTTTCTAGAAAATTTAGTTTGATTACTTCCATGACACAATATTAGTGAGTTTAAAGTATGCTTAACTTTTTAATCGCTAATGTGATGTTATGTTTCCACATATGGAAATTTGTTCAGTGATTTCGTTTACAACTGAGATCTTTTTAATTATTAGTTTATTTATTCTGCTACGGCTAAATCGCAGTTTAATTGAAAGTGGCTTAGTTGAAATAATAATTGTAGTAATTTAGGTTTTAAAAGAGAACAGCAATTACCATGAATGATCTAGAGGTAAATTGTATGCGATCTGCCATTCAAAATACTTAACCTTCAAGAGTACCGAACTTTTTTACGTACCGTTAAGTACCATGGGGACGACGCGTTGCATCATATTGATTAGTGTCCCCAATTCATAAGTTACTTTTTTGGTTTTGATCCTGTTTCTTTCTTTAGAATTTTCAAGTCGTCTCTAATTTTGAATTGGTAGACCCTAAATTCTCAATTCGGGGAGGCTAACCACTCAGCCACATCTGATCCAGATTCTGAACTATACAGTCTACATACTTTTGATCAAATGTTCTAATTAATTCTTCTAATTAAACACAAATCCCACTTAAAAGAATCAGTTAAATATTAAAAAGAATCGCAGAAACCTTTACCGTGTTTACTCGATGTGTGGCTTCTGTTGTTCCTATAATTTTTATGTAGAAAAATTACACACTTTATACGAATGTTAAGGGTTAAATGAGAAGGAAATAAAGCATATTAAAA
This sequence comes from Limulus polyphemus, assembly GCF_000517525.1. Lineage (NCBI taxonomy): Eukaryota > Metazoa > Arthropoda > Merostomata > Xiphosura > Limulidae > Limulus > Limulus polyphemus. Next base: position 521,488 of record NW_013665702.1, on the reverse strand, counting down.
CCATATCTTACATTCCATGGTTCAAGTCCTTTGAAATCTGGATGGGAATAAATGGCATCCACATATCGGATTTGTTCAGTTGAATCATGGATCAATTTGCTGTATTTTCCAACGTGTACCCTCCATGACTTCCTCTTAGGGTACCTATATAAATCAATGTCGGATTAGAATTCTTGATGAAACTCTGTACAACAGAACTTGACATGTGCTTGTTAAAAATTATCCATATGTAGTTTTTTCTAAATTTTTCATACTTTTTATTAAAGACACCATATGGGTGAACTATGAAAACGCTACATTGAAAAAGCAAACGTAAAAACAGGCCTAACGTAAGTTAAACCTACTTTGTGTTATATGCTGCTTTGCGGTATATCGTTTTTATACCTCAACATTCAAGTAAAGTATAATCCTTTTTAGGAAACTACTGTATTAATTCTTTTTGTTAATAATACTATTTGAAAAACCATGTTTGCTATTTAAACAAAGTTTAGGTGGTGGAACATGAATCACCTTTGGAAAGTTAAACATGTTTTAAGCAATAATAATAATAAAGAACAAGATATATTTCAAACCAAAAGTTTTGAACATTAAATCTGAAAACAACTTTTTTAATATATTCCACTTTTCTATAAGGATTTCAGAGGAAATCCAATTATGTTATCTTATAAATAGTATTTCTTAAACACCTAGGTTAGAATGTAATTTATTTATACTATGGTTTAATGTAATTATTCGGTATTGTTGTAATACACAAACAATACTGCTTTGAAGTTCATTCGGTATTGTTGTAATACACAAACAATACTGCTTTGAAGTTCAACTGATTTACTACTTGGGAAAAAGTTTTACAGGAAGTAATACACAAACAATACTGCTTTGAAGTTCAACTGATTTACTACCTGGGAAAAAGTTTTACAGGAAGTAATACACAAACAATACTGCTTTGATGTTCAACTGATTTACTACTTGGGAAAAAGTTTTACAGGAAGTAATACACAAACAATACTGCTTTGATGTTCAACTGATTTACTACCTGGGAAAAAGTTTTACAGGAAGTAAATGGGAAAAATATATCTTCACAAAAAACGCTTAATTTTCTTTGTTGTTTTATGTAACTTGTTTCTTACACTATTATCGCATTGTGTTATTAACTGTAATAATACACAATCATTTCTACAATAACTGGGATCTATAAAACTTCTGTTAATTCCTCCCCCACACACAAAAAAAGAAGAAAAATCTTAAAATTATTATCATAACCTAACATTAGTTTGGTAAGTATTTTTATCTTTTATACACTGGAAACATCAAGTACTGAGAATGTATATATGTATATGTAGGATGCTCAATGCCATAAATCTGAGCTACTGAATCTCTCGTAGCAGTTTTCATCCACAAAACAAGAGTACAATTTAACTGAACTAAAATTATACACTACTTTGCCTTTGTAGTTAATATTGCTAATGCGTGTGTAAATAAACAATATTTTCCCTTTGTGAAAGATGAAACCGGGAATTAATAGGCAAAGATCATAAGACGTAACACAGTTGATATAAGTTGTAATATTAAAGTATAGACTTTGATTAAGCTCAACTTCTTTCCTTACATTTTGTTCTAAAAAACCGAGTTTTAACAATTCAAACTCTTGTGTTTATCAGAACCTATTTAGAAATATATATTTTAAACATTACACAACTACACACAAAAATAGCGCAATTGATTCAACCTTTGGAAAGTCAGTTCTCATCACACTGAGTTCATTATTACAACATTATTACCCTGTATGGATGCTTCTCATCATGATGGGTTCATTACTACATTATCACCAATTATGGATACTACTCGTCATGATGATTTCATTACTAAAACATTATCACTACTTACAAAAGCTTCTCACCATAATGGGCTCATTTCTACAACATCATCACAACTTATGAAAACTTCTCACAAAATGGATTCATTTCTACAATATCATCACAACTTATAGAAGCTTCTAATCACAATATGTCATCTTACGACATCATCACAACTTATGGAAGCCTGGAATTAGGAAGCCAACGTCATAACAAAAAACAAAAGTATAATCAAGCAGTGAAAGATAAAGCAAGTTCTGCTTAATTTCCTCGTCTATTACATGTTCCTGACTTGGCTATGAACCAAACTTCAATTGTCTTTTTGCAGTTTTTTAGTTCTGCAATCATATAATACTGATACGAAGAATTGAAACCTCTTAAAATGTTGAATTTTGATTATATATACATTTTACGTATTACGATTATATTTAAAACCAAGTGAAATTACATATTGATAAGCCGGTTTAGGAAAAAAAACTGCTACCTATAGTATTAGGAATGGCTGCTTTAAGGTGGCTGTATTCATAGAAACAAAAAGTGCTTATTCAGCGAAATGAACAATGCATATCACAAGGAGTTTTGTTTATAATTTTACTTATTCTTACACAACATACAAGATTTAAACTATCATGTTCTTCGGAAGTCTACTATAGATCCTACCTACGAAAGCAGTGTCCAGCAGTAATCAACCACTGGCGATTAATAATAGCGCCACCACATGCATGACCAAAAGGTTCCAGGTCCCACACACGAAGTGATACCTGCCAAGGCCAACTTCCCGGAATCGCTTCTCGACCTCCTACAATTCTCTCATTTCCAAGTGCAGGACTTATATCAGGTTTTCCGCAAGGCATATCAACAAATGGACCTTGACCTGGATATTTTTATAAGAAAATAATACTGTATAGTGGTTATTTTATGTAAAATGTCTAAAAACTTCACTAAGCAGACTAGGAAAACGTTGTTTTTTTTGTTTCCACTTTCAGAAGAAATAAAAATAAAATATTCTGGAAAACTCAAAATGTGTGTGTCAATTGGTGCCTTTATTCCAAAACTGAAATTCTTCTATCTATATTATCTATCTTTAGCACTAAAACAGTATTCATCAGTAACATCTTATCAAAAGTAGGCTAACTCTATAGATCAAAACTTATAAGTTAATGAAGATAATTTTATGCACCAAACCGTCTATTAGTACACAGCATCATATATCAATACAAAAGAAAACTAAAAACAATGGTGATTAGAATGCACTGATTCATTGGATAAGTATCTTCGATGTTAACAATATTCGCAAAGGTAAATCCAATAATGTATTACAAGGTTCAACCAACTAAGAGATTTAGATTAGTTATAAGTTGTATATTATCAATGACAGCTAATCTTTATAATTGTAAAAATCAATGTAATAATAATATTCAAAATAATTTTAAATATTACAACCAAAAAACTTAATGAAACTACACAGAAAACGGAGTATGTTATTGCATAGAAAACACAACCAATTCTTTGTTACTGTTTTCTGTCATTGATTCCCTAAAAATTCTAAGTTATAGGGATGACAAAAAATACCAAATATACCGAGTAATTAAGATATACATGTAGCTAATTATTATGTATTCTTATAGGCATGACAAAAATACCAAGTATATGTTATTCGTGTTTTGACGAATCTCTTGATTTTAGTAGTTTTATTTTAAAGATAAGAAAAAAAATTATCATCAGTCACTTTAGGATGTTCTGTTTTTGTTGTTATGTTTATTGTAAACAGTTCAAACTCTTACGTGAACAGTAAACACAATGCAAATCCATGAGTAGTAAACGATTCAAATTCTTACATGGGTGGATTAACATTGTAAAATTTTACGTGAATGTAAACAATTCAAACTTCTACGCGAAAAGTAAACTATGCAGTCTCGTGGATAGTAAATGATACAAACTCTTACGTAATGGTAAACAATGGAAACTCCTTCGTGGACGGTCAACAATTTAAACAGCTGTGAGAATGGTAAATAGTTCAAACTCCCTCAAGGTAAACAGGACAAATTCCGTTATTCAAAGAGTCAAATGCTTTTTTCATCTCTACGAAAAATATGATTCAACTTGTGAGTTTAATTTATCATTCGATTTCACTTTCGAACAGCAAATGACTCAAAATATTTTTATCCACAAAATTAGTGACATTCAGATTGCATTTCTTACGTTGGTAAGCAGTATTAAATCAAATAACATAAAAGAGTCGTATCTGAAATTTGTTTTAACGATTGCCTTTTGAAGAGATTGAGTTAAAAGTAAAGCAACAAACCGCAATTTTCCTCATCTGTTCCATCACCACAATCGTCAACTCCGTTACAAACGAATTCCTTGGTGACACACTTGCTATGATGATGACATGAAACCTGGTCACGATCACATTCCACTAAAGAAAATGCATAAAAATATTATCGTAATTGTGTAGAAAAAAAGAATAATAAATGTAGAGGAAGACTGGCAAATAATAAACGTAGAGGAAGACTGGCAATGAATAATAAGAAGGAAAACGAAAAGAAAAACAACAGTTTGTTAAAATAAGAGCGTAACTCGAATAATCTACTCGTTATTTTTCGTCATGTAGTCTCATTCACACCATCCAATCAGAGCTATAGGAATTACTGATTTTGAAAAGAGTTTTTTTCTGGATGTGGTTTATACATGAAGGACCCTCCCCTTGATCCTCTCCAGATCTTTAAGACCTAAAACCCGACAAGGGAAATGTATGTGTGGTTTATACTTATAAAGACCCGGTGGTTAAGGCGTTTGGTCACGGAACTGAACTCTGTCACCGAACATGTTCACCCCTGTTAGCCATGGAAGCGTTATAATGTGACGGTCAATCCCACTATTCGTTGATAAAGGGTAACTATAAAGTTGTCGATAGGTGGTGTTGACTAGCTGCCTTCACTATAATCTATCACTTCAAAATTAGAGACGGCTAGCGCAACCAGCCCTCGAGTAGCTTTGCACGTATTATGACAAAAAACAACAACAAACAAACGAAAAATACATATAAAACAGAGAACACGTTTTTTTTAAACGATAAAATTCATGGAAAAAAGCATTGTTAAATATCTTGAGTTCAATGTAAACATTTATCTAAGTCAGTTATAAGTTATATTTAACCTAGTGGGAATATTTTCCAAATATGGCAATTGTTCATCCTTCGTTTTTTTTTTTATATTGTTGTTGGTGTTGTTTTTCGGCAAAATTCACCTACAATTCATGTCATAGCAATACTAACATTTTCAACATTTGCAAATTTTAAGATGCAATGCATTCAGGTGTTAATGAAGAAATTCTAAGATCTTATGAGTAAAAGTAAAGGAGACTGTATATCAATATTTTAAATATACAATACCTGCTATATCCAGTGTCGACGGGGCCTTTCGCATTATATCAGGGCTGACAAATCGAAGATTGCCGGAATATAACTATTGGATCATTGTGGTTAAACGAAGAACATTCGTTGTCGAAACTGATATTTCATTTTGTTGGGAGTTTTATAGTTTTGTAGTTATTAAGTTAGATATAGGTTAGCGAGAGAAAACAAAATGACCGGAAATAATGTGGGGATACCACGTATTTTGCTTTACCCTCAAAGAAATGGGTAAAAATCAGGTGACAGTTAAACTCATTACGGATCTGTAAACTGATCAGGATGGACTCATCATTTTAGAATTGCTTTTTTACTGAATCTAATAGCTCAGAAATAGTCAAATATCAAAGAAAAGTGTTTTATAAAACAAATAATTTCAGCTTATTTCTTTTATCGATTTCTGTTTATAACGACTCTGGTATCCAAATTAATAAACTAAAAATTAAGGTATTTCTAAATTGTCTATGTGTATATATTGCACCAATAGCTGTTAAAATATTATTCTGTATTCTGTAAACTACCAACGCATTACACACAACATTTTAAAATAGTCATTATATTAAAGAATCATGAAAATTGTTTACCAGGCGGCGCTGTATGCTCAAAATAAAGCCTGAAACCATTATTGCCATTTCCAGCTCCAGTTGATTTGAACCGAATCAGCACTTTAGTGGAAGTTGATAACATGAATCGATTACTTAGAAATCCACAGAATCTTCCAAGAAGACCACTTGAATCAAATTCTCCATTAAATATTTCCAGTCTTCCTTCGTTACATTCACCAAAGTAATCCAGGATGCGTATCCGAATGATCTGAAAGTTTTAAGTTATTTTCCATATTGTTACTGAACAATATTTCATTGTATCGTAATTATAAACCACACATAAATAAGAAATACATCACACGGTATATTAAGAACAGCTAAAATAAAATTTTCAATAATAACAGATGAGAGGTTTTTAAAGATTTTTCGGTTTGAAGGTTCTTTGAGGAGACGTTCAGATTGCAAGTCTGATGATGACTTGAGCTAGCTAGCTTCACCAAACAGTCTAGCAGATGAATGAAACGTTATTTTAAACAACTCCAGAACATTTTGTTTTCTTCAAAAGCATAAAGGTACACAAACCATGTCTTTTTATTTATATCAAAACATTAAATAAACTAATGGAAAATGTAAAGGGTTGAGCTATAGATTTTAACACTTCAGAATTCAGACACATTTTTAAAGCGTCTGTGAGATTTCATCATTGTAGAATTTTGGCTACCGTGTCTGATAAGCCTTTTATCAACACAGATACTGAATTAACTTAATTAATTAGCTAAATCCTTATAGGAAAACTCTGCTATAGTAAAATGCAGCTATTATTGAAATATTCAATGCAGATAAAGCTGACCAGATTTTAGGAACTGTCTGCAGTACTATCATCTTTCTAAACAAGGAACTCCAGGATCAGAAGATCGCCCCCACTAAAACTGGCCAGTTTTCAGTTATTATCTACAGTACAATTCTGTTTTTCAGTGCAAGAAACTCCAGGATCAAAATATCTCTCCAAATTTGGATAATCGTTTTATTAAATATTTATGAACTCAAAGATATATTAAAAAATATAAAAGATGTCATGAAACCATGAATTGAATCATAGCATGACTTGAATTATTTAAAACCGATAAGACTTCCACTCAAAATTTCATAAAATAATTATTCACGAGATACAGCAAACAAGCAAAGTTTCTCCTTTTAAATATATTCTATATTAAAATTATCCAAATTCAACGATGGTAATTTATTATTTAAAATTTAAATGGTGTATAATTTATTTCTACAGTCTTGAAATTGCATTACAAAAAACACTAAGCCATTGGTATACAGTGTAGAATATAATCTTTCAAACCAACATCTGTGATTCAATTTATCATTTAGAAAAGTAGTAGCCTTTATTCAATTACCATGTAATTGAAAAACAAACAAAGCGAAAAATGTGTATTTAGACCCATTTTACGTTATTTTACTGTTTTTACGAATTTTTTTATACTAAATTATCATAACGCATTTATGTTATAGTAAGTGAAAAATTAAATTCGTTAACTGAAGCTCCTTTTTCATTGTTTTTTGACAAAAATTATTTCTTGTTTAGAAGTTAACATATTTCGAAACTCACTTTCCTACCTTGTCAGAAAAACTATCAAGGAACCAGACACACGATCCACTGTGATTATGTGGTTGTAGAAAGTCTATTATTCCAAAGGATGATTTAATTACATGGGGTTGATCAGGACTGCAGGCTACGAGCTCATTCAGTATTGGCACATCTTGGCCCCAACTTGCTGCATATATGTATAAAAAGAGTCCGTTTCATGTTTTAGAAAAACTAAGTGCATTTTGTACACTTAATACATCAAATATCATATGTACATTTGCAGGAAGGTCTCTTACCTGTCGCATGCCACAAGAATTAAACAGAATACACTTGAAATGTGAAGGCTCAGAAACAATTTAAGATGATGAAGCAAGTAGCCGATTAGTGGGTTATAAAGTATATGACGAGACAGTGGACAGTTTGTCTCCTAGAAACATGTTGTAAAGAAAATCAACACTTTTCTCCGAGTTTAAATTTATAATAGTAGGAGGAATATTCATTGCACAACTCACGTAGGATATCCTGACGTTTGGTTTCTGAAATCTGATGTAATATCAAAAAAACAAAATTATAATAAATCTGCAAAAACATTGTGAACACAAGAAAGATGACACTATAAATGTTTAGCTGATGATACTGTAAACGTTTAGCTGATTTTTTCCTGTACTTTCTTTATCAATATGAAAAGTATCACGACAAAACATGACCTTGAGATCGAGAACATTTGTACGTTTTATACTGGGCCAGGCGTTGTTTAGTGGCCTGGAATGTGAATCCGAGAACTCATAACTCGTGTACTGTTGCTGTTAAAACGCGCTCCGTACTTTTAAGCTGTGGGTGTACGATAGGAGTGATGGCCAAATTCCAATATTCGATCAAACAAGATTGATACTGTTGTTTAACTGCCTTCCCTCTAGTCTTCCACTTCAAAATAATGAACGCCTATGCGTATATCATATACATTTGGGTGAAAATTCTAAAACACACAAACACTTTTATATTAAAAGAATTGACTGGCCTTTAGCGTAATTATTATTCATTTTGTGTTTTTGACTCTTACGAATTTATATATAAAACTGACTGATTCAAAGCTACTATACATCACAGGAAAAGATGGTAAGCAAAGAACTACAACACAACACACTCGCAAACTTTCCTGAATTAGTCACGTATGCTTTATGCTCTTTCAACCTATCAGCCATTGACAACACTTGAACGTTCTTTTACGTCATTCAGTTTGACTGTATAAACCTGATATTTCTCTCTTACCTTTGCACATATGTTTAAACATAAATAGTACTTTGAGTTATCTAAATATCAAATACGTGTATGACATGCTTACAGATACGCTGACTTTAACTGCGATATAAACAGTAACTTTCATATAAAATCGAAGTGTTCTGGATTATCACAATTAAAAACTTACCTAGGTTACAAAATTCCATTAAGAAAAAAACAGCCTTGAATAATTTCCGTACGCTTTTGTACTGCATTTCGCTACAATGAAAAGGTAGGTTAAGGAAAACTAATATCTGTAGGAATTATTTCCTACTGCGATTTTACAAACGCCTACCAGATCTACAACTTTGACTGAGTTTGCATACCAATTTATTCCCTTTTATGACGATCAGTTTTGTTTTTACAAAATCATGTGACCATAAAACGCAGCTTGGAAAGGCCTTAATGTTTGACTTTTTCATGAAGCAACTACTGAAAAAGAAGAAAGAAAGAAAGAAATCGTGCGAACGCGCAGTATATTTCAAGCTTGAGCGAGAACTGACATTCAGGGGAAATCCAGTTTGAAGTTTACGCTTTCTTACACAAACTACGAAAAAATAAACCAATATTAATATGGTTTAACACAGTAATAAAAGTCAAATACATAGTCTCCATCAGGGCTTATAAAGTTTTGTTTAATGACTTTCAGGATCACTAGTATAAAACATTGTTCCAGCGCCGTAGGCTAGATTTGTTTTTACTAGTGATATACTTGCTGTCAGAGCTGTCTTAATGACTTTGGAGGTTTCTGGGCACAATTTAAGTTGGAGTACCTTTCCATATTACAGTAGGAAATATATATTAATTGCTTTTGCTAATTGAGTTTTTGTTCTACCTTGTGAGGTACGTTTTTTTTCCTTTGTATTTGAGCTGAAATCAAGGAAATTGAGAAACATTCTGAGATTCACCTATCTTTGAGATCGTCTCATTATGAATTGTACTCCTAAACTTATGGCCTGACATGGCCTGGTAGTTAGGGCGCACGACTTGCAATCTGCGGGTCGTGGGTTCGAATCCCTGTCACCGAACATGCTCGCTCTTTCAACCATGGGGACATTATAATGTGACAGCCAATCCTACTATTCGTAAAATGTATCACAAGAGTTAACGGTGGGTGGTGTTGACTAGCTACCTACGCTCTAGTCCCTCACTGCTAAATCAAGGACGGCTAGCACAGATGCGCTAGAGTAGCTTTGCGCGAAATTCAAACCAAACCATTTTATATTTACTACATACTGCGTTAAAGAAAATGTATTAAATTTGAATAAAAAAAAAGTATAGAATTCTTCTAAGTACATAAATCTTCATCAATATATATATGTGCATATAGGGGAAAACATATACATCTCTTCTGGAGTTCCCTTTTGTCTATGGGTCCTGGGCAGTTGCCCAGTTTATCCACTTAAGACATTACTACTTGCAGTTACAGGTGTTCATTTGTTCCGCTGATATGTGTTTGTTTTCCTGATTATAGTTTGGCACTGTTTTCCCTGTTGATGCTTACTTAACATACAAAAGCTGTTCTAACACCTTTTAATTGTCACTTGAAAGGCGTTTGCTTTCTGAAAAAGGTGTTCATAAGTATTGTAAGTTAAAGATTTGTTGACTTGTGTTCATAACTGTTTAACCACCTTCGTTACTAAGTTTCCTTATTTTGATAAACCTTTTACGAACATGAATTCTACAAGTACTTGAAGCCACATAAATAATTTGTAAATAATACAGGAAAAGAGAACATTCGAGAACGTAGGAACAGAAATGGTATTAGACACTTTCTCCTCTTTTGAATTAAATGGAGGCTAAACTGCCCACCATAATCAAAGCAGATAGAACAGATTGTATCTATACTCCAGGGCTAAGTCAGATCAAAGTCCTGGTTTAGTATCCCACAAACCTCTATTGTATCTTCTTCGTGATATTCAAGGGGATATTAACAATCAGATCATGCTAACTTTTATATCACCTCTCCACCTGGACAATGACCTACACCAGTGGGAAGCGATGATATAGATCATGTTCAGGCGAGTACATGTTCTGTATAATGGCCACTGTGATGTGTAGCACAGCCCGAGTTAAGTATTAATGTATGTTTGTAGTTAAGCACGCAGCTACATAATGGGCTATCTGTGTTCTGCCCACCACGGATATTGAAACCTGGTTTCTAGCGTTGTAAGTCTGCAGACATACCGCTGTGCCACTGTGGGCAGATTAATGTCAAAGTTACAATTATTCGCGTTCTGCTCAGATGCGTAGAATACCTGCACGAAAACATTTAAAACAATCTAGCTGAACATAACTGAAAAAAAGACGTGTTCTTGTTTAATTACAAAATACTAGCCGTCCTAGTATTGGTTATAACATTAATTTATTTATTTGAATTATAAGATATTAAAATATAATAGTTTGAAACTGCTACATGAATGTGGTTTTAGCTCTATCACAACTTGAAGTGTTCTTAATTCAAGAAACGAAAAATTTTTTTCCACTAAGAATGAGAACTAATAGAATGACAAGTATAAACTAGGGAACAATTAAAATTTATACAATAAATATAATTGGTTTTACATGTACAATCAAGTGAAACTACATTTAATCCTGTTAGGTTTATTGTATATATATGTTTTCTTGCTTTACTTGGTATAGAGCCGGTTGTAAAGATTATATTGATGCTGTCAGTAAGTGGAGTTAATTATTTGTTTGATAAAATTGATGAATTTCAATGTGTTTATTTCATAACTTGGATGAATTTTCATGTGTTTATTTAACAATACTGATGATTTTAGATATCTTTATTTGCTAACTTTAAGATAGTTAGAAATGTTTTTTTATAATCCTGATGGATTTACATGTCTATGATATTATAAAAAACGTAGGATAACCTGGGCGTTTTCAGAAAGTGGAATTTCCTTCTTCGGGGCAAATGGCAAAATAAAAATATTTAAATCAACCAATGTTTTCAAACAAATCTAAATTAATGAACGTTATCAAACGAAAAGATCTAAGTCTACTAATCTTGTCAAATAAAGAAGCTGCTTAAGTAGGTGGTTGGATTTAGATCTATCTATAGGATAACATTGGTGGATTTAGGTGTGTGTATTTGATAACGTTGGTGGATTTAGACGTGTATATTTGATAACGTTAATTAATTTCAATCTGCTTATTTAATTCGGTTGTTGGATTTAGATCTATGTGGATTAGGGCTTGTTTATTTGACGACACTGATGGACTTAGATCTATTTATTTATTAATCTTGATGGACTTAGATCTGTTTATTTGATAATTCTAATAGGTTTATTTCTATTTGCTTGATAGTGTTGATGGATTTAGATCTCTTTCTTTGATCATTTGGATTTTGTCAAATATCTAGTAATAGAAATTAGTGTGACGAGCTTTCCAGCTTAAACTGACAGAAACATGAGACTGTTCTGTATAAAATAATTTAATATTTTACCTATTGTGTAGTGAAACTTTGTATAGACTTTAGGTAAGTTAATCTTTACTAATTACACTTTAAGGCTGAACACAATATAGGTCTTGGACCTGCTTTTAAAACTTTTATTTAACCTACTTAACTGACAAAAGTCAATAAGAGCAGACATACTTCGAGGCTACCACAAATTTGTATTCCATGAGAAATAAAAACAATTGTTGGCACAGTGCCACATGTCGTAAAATATTGTGCACTCTTTTCTAAATAACTTCTGATCAAAGAAAGTTACCTAAATAGATACGAACTAATAAAACTTAGTATATAAAGTAGCTTATTTGATATACTCTAAGAGCATTCATTGCCATAAAACAAAAGCTCGTAATGATTAGGATGCATTGATTCATCAGTTTGGTATACTCGCTGTTAGCAATATTTTTGGTTGTGGTCTTAGTAATATCTCACGAGGTTCAAATGTTGAGTTCTTGTACCTTATGTTATATCCGAGTTATCACTCAGAAATTTTTTTTTAGACCAATAATGTTCGTGTTGGGCAAAATAGAATCTACAGAACCATATGCATACAGATGGCATGCCATAATTCTTCTTCTAGAATTGCAAATGGGCATTCAGTTGCCACCACTAATGTTGTTTTTTTTAAACAACAGGTCTCCTCCATTTTATAATGCCTTGCATATCTTCTCTATATTAGTTGATTACGCTTTCACTATGTTCTGTGGTCACCATCAAAATTATTGTATTTTTGTCACAGGATGTTTGGATGAGCCTTGGCTTTATGAATGAGATTCACTTTGGGTAACCTTAATCCTACATAGCAGGAGTGTTGTTCTATTACAAGACAGAATAGATAAATTAATTAAAAGTATGAGTAAAGTTTGGTTATTATCATTATAATTGCAACAGATTTCAGCCTTGGTTCTCGTGGACTGAGTTAACTCAAGTAGGATGGCTGTACACAATTTTGGCACGCTTTGCTAGCTCAAGGAAGATGGTGTACTCAGTACTGATACTCGTGTCCTGGTTTGCATGGACTGAGTTAACTCAAGGAAGATGGTGTACTCAGTATTGATACTCGTGTCCTGGTTTGCATGGGCTGAGTTAACTCAAAGAAGATGGTGTACACAGTATTGATACTCGTTTCCTGGTTTGCGTGGACTGAGTTAACTGAAGGAATATTGTGTACTCAATATTGATACTTGTGTCTTGGTTTGCATGGACTGGGTTAACTGAAGGAAGATGACTGTACCCAACTTTAGCATGCGAGCTGTATAGTATAGCTGTCCAAAAGATGTTAGATCAGGAATTTACTAAAAAAATATAAATACTATTAGCTACTTTTATAGATTTTGACTTTTTTTTTCTATGACAACCGCTTTAGAGCAAATTAGAACGTAAAACAAAAATTAAGATGCTATATTTTAAGGTTTTTAATTTGAAATAAATACAAACTTTTGAAATCCTAAAGGATTATATCAATGTCGTGGTGGCTTGTCTGGAAGATTATAACTGCCGTATAATAAAGTTTTACGAAAGTGTTTGGATTATTAATTCAGAACACGTGTTTAACTATGTATATTATTACTCAAAAATTTTCAGAAATACGTTTTGTTTTAGTAAGATTCTTATAATTACAACACATATAAAGTTTTCTAAGCCTGTTACTTCAGCACAACTTTAATACACAGATACCTAAATTTGATATCGGAGAAGATCCTCACTTTCATAGTCTTGATGTAGTTATAAGTTGTAGTTGTTCTACTGTCAGTAAGGGATCCAAAGATCTGTTTCATGGACAAGATTGTAGAAATGCCATAATATAAAGTACAGGATTTAACCGTCTGCTTTATGGATGGACAAGATTATACTGAGAAATGCCTTAATACGAAGTATAGGCTTCAAATGCCTGATTTATAGACAAGATTATAGAAATGTCATAATATAAAACTCGGGCTTGAACTGTTTGGTTTATGGACCAAGTCAGAGAACTGTCATATAGGAAGTACGGGCCTTAATTTCCTATTTATGGATAATACTATAGAAATGTCAAAATATAAATTATGGGCTTTAGCTGTTTAGTTTATGGACAAGAATATAGAAGTGCAAGTAAATATCGATTGTGAAAAACAGAGGGCTCAAAATTAAACATTGTCTTCTGTCCAATAATTTTATTTAAATTATATGAAAATTTTGTGAATTACACTAAACATTATTAACAACGTGTTCCACACCGAAACCTTTTTCTAAGAGTAGTTAAATTTGTGATACGAACAGTTCCATATACATTCAAACACTCTCCAAATAATACGAAAATTAATAATTTCCTTTGCTTTCGTAACTTGAATTCGTTTCCACATAAGCTCAATAGATGGCAGAGCAACTGCATTGACTTTAATATAAACATTTGCTATATCTAATAACAACCTCTATTTATCAAATACTATTTAAGAAGGCAGTCATCTTATAAACATTCTGTACTATTCTCTTTCGGAAAAATGTTAAATAGTTTACATCTCGAGATCAGGATTCAGACATTACTCGGGTCTGTTCTCTCTCTATTCACGTACTTGTTTATTTGTTTTTTAATTTGGCTCAAAGCTACTCGAAGGTTATGTGCACTAGCTGCCCCTAATTTCGAAGTGACAGCAAGTGAACAATACCTACCGCCAATAATGGGATTGACCGTCAAATTATATAGCTCCCACGGCCGAAAGGGCGAGCATATTTCTGGACAGGATTCGAGCCTAAGACCCTGAGATTGTGAGTCAAGTGCTTTAATCACCAGACCTGTTTAGTCCAACTGTATGCTTAATAGTTAATGCGAGACTCTCCTTGTTTTAAATAGCCAATAAAATATACCTTTTTATATTGTTCACACTATTTTATGCCTCCTTTAAAAATTGATGCTAACCCACTGTGTTTTATGTAGCCCATACTACCTCATCTTTGGTATAAAATTCCATACCGACTCATTTTCCTTATTAAATAGTCCACATATCACACTTTGTATAATGTCCATACTATTTTATGTCTCCTTTAAAAATGATGCTAACCCACCATGTTTTATGTAGCCCATACTACTTCGTCTTTGGTTTAAAATTCCATACGAACTCACTTTCCTTACTAAAAGTCCATATATCTCGCCTCTCTTTGAAAGAGTACATATTATCATGCCTGTTTAAATAGTCCTTACCACAGAACCTAGTTTTAACAAGTCCACGTTTTCCCATCATGTTTAAAACAGTCCATATTATCCTACCTTGTTTTTAATAGTCCATAATATCCCACCTTGTGGTAAACAGTCCACATTATTCCACCCTGTTTTAAACATTCCACATAATATCACATAATCTTGCTTTAAACATTTCACACTACACTTTGTTTAAAAAGCCCACATTATCCTACATTGCTTTATACAGTCCATAGTATCACACTTTGTTTAAATAGTTCATATTACCCACCTTGGCTTAAAAGTTCTACAATATCTCACTTTTTATGCTTATTGTACTGCCCCATCCTTTTCACACGTAGCTCACGCGATTCCGATTTGAAAACAGCGCATTAAGCTAAATCCATAACGGTCAGGTTTGAAGTGACATTTTCAATATTTGGAACATTAAAATTGCAATATCGTAAAACATTCTTCTTCTTTTAAAGCTACAAATATACATAATGTTTCTTCTTTCCATCTTTGCACAATTTTCATTAAGCTAAAACAGGAAATTTTATGACTTTATATTATTACAGCATAATTATTATTGATAATTTTTTTTTATTTTTGTAACGTGTTCTATCGTTGGATGGGTTCTTTTAAATCATTTTGTGAAAATAACACAAAATACAGTCAACGTAACAATAACGAGCTAGTTTATTTCTTCCTTATGGTTGGCTACAGGTTACTTTCATTTTGACACAAGTTGTAAGCACAAATAGAAACTCCAGAACTAAATGTAGACCTAACTTCAAATATAACGTCTCAATATAAACTGCAGGATGTACGCCTAACTTAATTAACTTTGATGGATAAATAAACACATAACACATCGGGTGATTGAATAACACAATAGACGCAATAACTATCACTGAATAACTTCTCTGACACTGAACTGACTGATTGACCTTGAACAAATTACTCAATGCTATTTGCTCAATAACTTCTCATTTACTACTTCACTCGTACTTATATCGTAACCTCCCTACTTTTACATATCACTAGAACTTTCTCGATCTTAACATTATGCACTCTCTAGCAAATATTATGTCGTCAAGCAATGAATGTCGCTTTTGTTTAGATGAAGAATCCCGAACAACTTATATATCAAAACAAAACAAATTATTAAATGAAAG
>NW_013665702.1:488478-504072 GCF_000517525.1 Limulus polyphemus | reverse complement strand
TCATGAGAGACATGCAATTTCTGGGACATTTCACGGGTGTGCTGCCTTGGTTTAGACTCAACAAGCGTCTTCAGAGCATCAATATCAATTCCAACATGTCGGCCCTTGCCATCACAGTTTTTCAGGCTAAAGTCACCTGAACAAAATTTGCTGAATCATCGTTGACACTTACGAACGTTCAAAACATTTCCATAAACTTCTTTGATATTCTTTGTGGCTACAGAGGCGTTGTTTCCCTTCTTGTATTCAAACAGCATTACATGCCGAATGTGTGTCTCGTTATGTGCCATCACTATAAAGGATTAGAGTATACTAAACTTTACACATTATATAGACTACACTAACGTGACGTTTAGGTGGTTCGTTTAACTATTATACGTGATGTATGTTTTTTGGGGGTGGTTAATGAAAGTGTTCCAAAACGCGACATTAATTTCTTGACGATCTAATATCTAAATTAAAACCTTAAATATAGCTTTTGTTGTAAGCTACGTATTTTTAATGTTATAATTTACTTGTTAGCTAGAGAGAGCTGTGGGTTTTTGACGATGTAATGTTAAATTCATGTTGGCCCTATAACAAGGGTAAGTTATGAAAACGACGTTTGGTAAACCATCGAATTAGATAAAAATTGAGATACAAAGAAAAGAGAAATCGATTACTGACGTAGGGTGGATTAAACAGTTACGGAATGTGTTAAAGAGGCCAACATTAACGGGCGAATGCAAAATATTTTCGCCATGCAATCCCAACATTGCCGGTTTTGATACCAGAAAAATCGGGAAAAGCACAGGAACATCAAAAACTGTTTATATAACTGCTTGGAACCTGCAAGAAGGTATCTTTGTATTAAATTCCATGTAAGGTAGTTGATGTATACATGAACTGGTCACAAAACCCTCAAATTGTTCTTTTCTCGCTGAAAAATTGAGCAAAAGACCAAAATTCCGGAATTGTCTATATCTCTGTTGGTTGGAAACTGCAAAGACCATTTTTGTACCGAATTCCGTGTAAATTGGTCAAATCGATAAATTGGTTGATATACACAATAGTTCACAAACCCCCCAAATTGTACTTTTCTCGCTGAAAAATTGAGCAAAAGGCCAAAATTCCGGAATTGTCTATATCTCTGTTGGTTGGAACCTGCAAAGAGTATATTTGTACCGAATTTCGTGTAAATTGGTCAAAACTAGGCTAAGTAATTGACAAAACCTCTAAAATTTGGGGTTTATTTAACCTTTTGAACCCCTAAAATGATCAAAATGGGCATACTCCACATTTTTATATGTATATGTATGGTACCTGTAAAAAAATATCTTTGTACACAATCCTACGCAAATTGGTTGCAATACAGCGGTGCAATTGTAAACAAAAACTAATATTATGCTTTTTGGGACATCTTGGTCCCCCCTCCTGATTATTAAAAATAAGCAAATCCATTATTTTTGTTTGTCAATGTGTAGGATCTGTATAAAAGTAACTTTGTAACAAATCCCATGTAAATTGATCAAAACATAACCGAGTAATTGACCAAACCCCCCAAATTATGCTTTTTTTTTGTGAGCTCTGACCCCCCCTAAAAAGACTCAAAATGATTTAAATATGGTAGATATGTATTTGCTATTGAGTATTTATAAGAGAAAACGTTATATTTCAAAGTGTTTTTTTTTCAAGCATTGGTAACTCAAGAGTTATTTATAAGTTTTTGTATTGGCTACAAATGTCTTCAGAAGCTCACAACGACAAACGAAGTAATCTCTGTTATTATCATCTGTAAAGATTCACATTACCACTAGTCGTACATTCTTCTCGTTACACATTTCTAGTTGCCTTAATGGGTATTCGTATACAGTGTTCTATTTGTTTTAGCGCTGACTCAAGGTGTTTTCTCGACTTTTTTGTGCTTCTTATTTTAGTCTCATACTTTCTCCGTGACTGTTGGAGGTTATTGTCATTTGGCGGCTTCCCTTATTTTACTAATGCTTCATCTCCGTTATTTCTCCTCCTCTCTTTCGTTAGTTAATTAGTTTTAGAGCAAGCTGCAATGTAGGATATTTACTTTGTATCCGCTGCGGGGATCGAATACTGAATTTAAGGGAATCTTTCTCTAGATTATCTCTCTATAATGTTTTGCATGATTTTTTTGGTATACCTGATTTACTAGTTTCCTATTAAAACTTTTTTTAAAATAAAAATCAAGAAGTGAATAAATTTAAATCAACGGGAAGCTATTATTTCGTCTGTAACAAAACGCATAATACAATTTTAATTGTTTCAAGTGTTCATCCTTAAGTGTCTTAGGAAGATCCACGCTTGTTTAGATCTGAAACAGAATGAACATAATATATTATTCAATGATTCATTGATTTCCGACTTTTGAAAGGCCACGTAAGTTTAGTGGTGTTTTAAATTGATGGGTAATTTATACATAATCAATTTAACCATAAAATATTTCGGTTTGTCAAGTACGACTTATACATATTTCGTTTTCGGTAACAGTAAAAGACCAAGAGCATACTTATGTCACGTACACAATATACAGACACTATATTCGGACTTCACCACCAAACCTAATATCGGGTTTGCCAACCACTTTCCGCCACGATAATACCCTGAACTTGGTGTGCATAGACTATATAAGTTATTGGAAAGTGTCTTATTTTATTGGCCAATCATAATAGGAGTTATGTCTTCAATTGGTTCCCAGATAGAAGGTAGGTGTTGGACCATTGTTGGGTCAACGTTTTTTCTTTTTGTTTGCTTTTGGTTATCGTATCTATGTTGGCTAAACATAAGGCCAACAGTATTCCAACTTTTTGTGTTAATTAAACAGATTACAGACCCAATGTAAAAACCACTTTTCTAACTGTTCTCCCAGCATTAGACTAACATACAACCCACTTTGATGAACGTTGTATGTTTTGCTACACGTTTATATGATACTTTGATTGATTAAACCGTAAATAAAGTATTACCAGTAATTTTGTTTGTGCGTTGAATTTTGCACAAAGTTACTCTTGTCAGACCAAATATTGTGATAGGATATTACCACTTATAACACACCCA
The DNA here is from genome assembly GCF_000517525.1 of Limulus polyphemus. NCBI lineage: Eukaryota > Metazoa > Arthropoda > Merostomata > Xiphosura > Limulidae > Limulus > Limulus polyphemus. The sequence goes on along the minus strand of NW_013665702.1, from coordinate 501,006 downwards.
CGACCTCAGAGAGCAGGGAATATGTAGTGGAATCGTACGGATTCGAACCCGGCTCGCCAGTTCCGAAATGCTACTACTGGTCCAATCATCGCCCGCCATGCACATAAGATGTTAAGTTATCATGATTTTAAACTCATACATGATATGCTCCTATAGATGAACTGTGACCCCAGCCCATCTATTAATTTATCATAAAGAAACTTAGACATAATTATCAGTTTGTATTAGTACAAATACGTGAATTAAAAAGCTAGCACATGCATATATATTCACAAAGGCTTTAGACGGGAACGGAACAATGAAATATACATTAACCAGTAATTGAGAATTGTTGATTAATTGCATCCTAGATAATATTCTAGAGTAACTAGGTTTGTTTGTATGTTTTAACAACAGGCTATCTCTCCACAAAGAGGAAACGAGCTCCGTATTTTAGCATTGTAATTTCGTAAAGTTAACTGTGACCAATAGAGGATAAAAGAGGCTTGGTTTGATGATCTTATTGCTTTCTTCTTTTCAAACTCCGAAACTAATTTCTCTAATTTCTCTTATTTTTTCGTTTTATACTCGGATATTATTCGTTTGTTTGTTTTAGAGTAAAGCCACATTAGGCTATCTGCTGTGAAAACCACGGAGAATCGAGCCCCGGATTTTAACGTTGTTATTCCGTAGACTTATCGGCGGACATGTTATTGGTTAAAATGAAAGGTTTTTAATAATAGTGATAATAAGAATAAAAAGTGAGAGAAAAAAATACATTTTTATAAAACAAAACCCATAGATCTACACCCCTTTATATGTAATTGCTTATGCAATATTAATTAATCATGTCATATTTTGATTGAGTATTCTCTAATTTCTTGGACTAATGATACCAGAATATTGGGTCAACAGCGGTAAAAAAGTGGATGTTTAGGTGGGATCAACGATGAACCAACACACTGTTCCAATTAAGGGCCGATGTGCAAATTGCTGCTGGGTCAGCATTGTTTACCAACCTTGATCCAACGTAACTGGCAATGATGGGCCAACATTATTCCAACCTTGGGTCTGCTATCTATCCAACTGTAAGTTACACGAAAGAGAGCCAACGTTGGGCCATCGTAGTTTTACCAACGCCAACGGTGCACTAGCAAACTGATCATTAGTCAGCATTGGCTCAATATTGTTGTGTTATCTGGGTTCCTAGCTGTTATTGGCAGAGAAGTACAGTGAAGAATGTACCCTTCAAATTAATCTCAAAATGGATGACTAGGAAAGAGATGTGGTTATTATACTGAAGCAACAAGTGGGACCAAACGCCCCATGTGGTGTTTTCACATTTTTATTTTACATTTAGTTAATAGAAAAAGGTGAAACGTGTCTTAATTGTTAGACCACACCACCAGCTTTCCAATGTTCACTACAGTTTAAGACGCTGCGCTTTCCTACATTGTGATAAATGTTTTTGAGGTCGTTGTTGTTAGTTGAAGTTAAGCACAAAGCTACATAGTGGGCTATCTGTACTCTGCCCACCACGACTATCGAAATCTAGCGGGGGGGGGGAGGCGAAAGGTGGTTGTCAATTTCTATAAGAGCATTTTTGCAGTATCATCTGAATGGTATAGTTAGAAATAGTTAAATATTGTCCACCATTGAAGAAATCAATTAGACTAGACGGAAGGCAGCTAGCTAGTCAACACCACCCGCCGCCAACTCTTGAGTTATTCTTTTACCAACGGATAGTGAAATTGACCTTCACATTATATCGACCTCAGGGCGAGCACTTTCGGTGATGGGGATTCGAGCGCCATAACCACCAGACCATGTCATGCACCCTATCATAATAATGGTAGTACTTATAGCAGGAATGGGTCAGATGTGCAATATGTGCAATACAAATTAAAATCTCAAACACATTGCAAACTGCATGTAAACAAAACGTTATAAGCACTTTACACAGACTGTTGAGTAGTAAACAAACCAACTGCAGAGTAACAAGTCACTAAAGCACTTGAGAAAGTCGGTAGAGTAAAAACAAAAACTTTACAAAACCACTAATGTGTCAGTCTGACTATCTGACTGATTGATTGACGTTGTTGGAAAGGCATAGTTCTCTCCTGTCTTCGCCTTATGCAAATTTAAATGCACATGATTGAATTATACTATCTTGGATAAAAGTATTTTTCTTAGTTTTATTATAGCTTTGGTAATAATAATAAACATTTTACAATACTACTTACGAGCTGACAGTACACTGGTAGTCATATTCTATTATTACGAGCGTGCTCTGTGAGTTGCCAAGTGACAACCTGTTCTATATCACGTGCGGGTGCACGATTGCTTATGTAATCAACTTGCAGCTGTATCAGCTAGATAAAAAAAAAAAAACCTGGGTTACATAGATCCTTTAGTTCTAGATTCTAACTATGATATGACCTTTGAAAGCAAAGTTTTCAGTTCTTTACCTCTGACTCGAGGGTTGTGTATTGGATAAAGGGATTTTATCATAGCAGTTGGTGTCTAAGACAAACGCTACCACACCCATTTTGAGTTTGCACCGTGTCAAAAATCACCAATTGTTGTAATGTTATTCCTACCTTGTTTTCTTACTCTTTGGCCTTCCCATTCCTACTTCCTAATTTTTTTATTTAATTTTTTTGCACTTGTATACCTTAGATGTTTTTTTTTACTCTAATGTGAAGGATATTTATATCTAAATATTTCTAGGTTGTTTACTAGAGAATAAAATTATCAGAATAACAAATTACAAGCACTTGATTTGTAATATTACCCGGTAAATGATATATTAATGTATAAAAATAACAAGTTAAAAGTACTTTGGTTCTAATATCATTTGATGATCGATATGTGTAACCTATTAAATAATAAATTAGGGACGGCTAGCGCAGATAGCCCTCGTGTAGCTTTGCGCGAAATTAAAAAAAACAAACAAAACAAACAAATCTTAATATAGTAAAGAAAGTTTCATTTTTTTAAAGAAAAGGTTCTTCAGCATTGCAACTGTTTTCAAATTATTTTTTGTATTTAAAATGATATGTATGTAAACATATATAGATTCTTATAATTAATACACGAAGTCGTCAGTACTTAGTGAAACAATATAATTACAGAACTGTGAAAAACAAAAACAACTGTACGTTTCACAAGTATTTTATTTATTAATAACATGGCAGTAAAAAATGAAATATTTACGAAACGTACAGTTGCCTTTCATGTCCTTGATTCTGTAATATACAGATTCTTCACACCTTCACATATGTTATAAGTACATTTCTTCTTTGTATAGGTAATACTGTTTATCTGATAGCGTGCTTATAAATTGGTTCTAACAATTTGGAAATCACTAGGTTTTATTATAGTGTCAATCACGAGATTTTAACAAATTGCAAATCACCACATTTTAAGCGTGTTCCGAGTGAAATACATTAGCGCTCTGATTATCGGATAATATGCGTTCGTAGAATGTGAAAAACGTATACAAAAATCAAACATTTTAAAATATTGCAGGTTACACTATCTGCTCTTCACTACACAAACTGAACTAAAAACAAAGAAAGTGGAAACCTTCAGGAAATAACCCTGAAAAGTTGTGGATCAACAAAACGTGGTTAAATTGTTTAAAATATATTACATGAGCTAACTTCTTGTTCAGTTCGTTATTCGGTAAGAAGCGAAATGTGAAAAATATCAAAACAGAGTCGACATCAGTTGAACTTTTATCACAATTTAAAATTAGAATTTCACGAGTTGGATGCGTCATTAGTTATGTTAAAACGATTTGAATATGAAATTTAGCAAGTTAAACGACAACCACATCCGATATAAAGTTGCATTGGAAAAGAATGAACCAAAAGTGCGGTGCCACCATAAATTGATCGCTTTTGGGAATGGTATGTAACAACTCTTTCCAACGCCAAAATTCATACTCTCAGATTATAAGAATGTTTTCAAATTGGAATTTAGAATTCCCAAGATGGGGAAATTCTTTGCGTTTATTGGCATCGGAAAACAAAGGAATAAAAATCAACTTGGGGAACCAGGACCATCCAAAATGAAACCTATATCAAGTCGTCCCCTATCCTCGGTAAACAAAGTGTGGCGTCTTGTAACAGGTAAGAATCCACGAACATAACAGTCACCGTCAAAAGCTGTCCTTTTGTCCCAAGCAACATATGCAATATAATAAAAAAGGATCCCCGCCTGGAAAGGCGACACAAATCACATGTGCGCCAGTTGCTTATACAACATATTGGTCCAACTGTCACATATCTGAAGAAGCTGGAGAATGAAACAGATATTCATGTTATTCCGTATGATGACTGGACTGTTGAAATGGACGCTGATTAACCATTGGCTTCATACCCTAGACGTTTGCTTTCAAGATGCATATTCGTCAGATAGAGCATAATTGTACCGTAGCGACGTGTACCGTAACGACGTGTACCGTAGCGACGTGTACCGTAACGACGCGATGAGACCCCAAAATCATTTTAATATACCTTATTGAACCTATATATATATATTCGCTCGTATTACTGACATTAGTGTGTGGGTGGATAGGTTTGTGTGGTACAAGACTGTATACAGGGAACGTCTAAAGAAAGCCCAATCACGTGTATAGGACAAACATTTATATAGGGCTTTTATGAGTCTGTATATACAGTTTTATTCTATAGGTATATTGTGTTCCGGTTTTTTATGATGTATACAACTTTGTTTTCTGTGTGTTTGTGTTTCGTATACTTATGAACATACATCTTTGTTCTCTCTGTGTTTGTTGTTCGGATTTTTATGCTTTATGGATTAACTCTGAAGAGTACCTGTGGATGAGAACCTGGCAAAGAATAAAAGAGTTATTTTAAGTTTTTAGTTTATTTGTATTTTATTTTATCTCTCTCTCTATATATATATAAGTTTACCAAGGTATCTTAGGTTTTATTATACTATTCATATATGTAAGTGAATCTATGGGGACTCAAGTGCCAGCTTCAGGAGATAAGTTTTTTCCCAGTTTTGTTTCGTTAGGAACAGCTACCATCTTCCCACAACTTGGACAGCTACCATCTTCCCACAACTTGGGCAGCTACCATTTTCCCACAACTTGGGCAGCTACCATCTTCCCACAACTTGAACTGCTACCATCTTCCCACAACTTGGGCAGCTACCATCTTCCCACAACTTGGGCAGCTACCATCTCCCCACAACTTGAACTGCTACCATCCTTCCACAACTTAGGCAGCTACCATCTTCCCACAACTTGGGCAGCTACCATCTTCCCACAACTTGGGCAGCTACCATCTTCCCACAACTTGAACAGCTACCATCTTCCCACAACTTGGACAGCTACCATCTTCCCACAACTTGGACAGCTTGAGCATCCGCAACCGTTATTTATTTTTAAGTTCTTCGTTTCTTTCTTTCACGTATAACATTTGCGAATGAAATTTAAATCTGAGAAACAGTGTATCCCTACCACCATGTTATCCGTAAATACCACTCTCAGTAATGTACGAGCATTTCGATATTGTACTTTGTACGTTTTTTATCTATTATGTGTTACGCTTTTCGCTTGTTGTTTCAATAGTTGTATTAACTTATCACCAAAGGTAGGCCGACGGTGTTTTCACGCTCCTTTTTCTTTAGGTGTTCAAACTAACTGTTCTGTAATCATTATAAATGAATATATATGTATATGTTGTTATAAAACAAATACAATGTTTTCTGGAGCTCATTCCGTTTGTTCACTTATACATGAAAAAACGAAAAAATAAAACCAATTGCCACTTTCCTAACAAAACCTGCGATATTTCCTCGAGCGATAATAGGAAGTCACCGGATGGAAAAACTAGTTAGCATTACGGATGAAACGTGTCCAATGGACAAACGTTGGGTCTCCGCCTCCTGCCGACTGTCGGATACACAATCAAACCGCTATAGCTTCACACATACAATGTAGCCTGGGAAGCAACAGGATGGTCTGCTTGGTCCTTTAGATAAAAGCTCAAATTGTCTGTTTCCGGGAACAGAAACATTGCGTTTGGTTGCGTTATTGAAATTAGTGTATGTGGGTGTGTAGGTTTGTATGGTACAAGGCCGTATACAGAAAATGCCTAGAGAGCCAAAGCCGATCACGTGCACAGGACAAACACTCCTAAGGCTCGTGTGGACGATATATAAATTATAGGTTTTAACTTCTAACCATTGATATATAGGGTTACATGAAGGAATAAATAGATATTATCTTATTCCTCTATGTAGCTGTTTTTCTATTTACTTATCCATCCAAATAGTTTTCTGTTCACTTACCTATGTTTTAATTATTTTTCGATTAATCTACATATCTCCCTGCAGATCCGTCCATATCTGTTTGCCCAACTATCTAGGTATTTTTGTTACAGTTATGTTATATATTCAAAAAGATAGCAGCTGATTATACTTCACGTTTTAATAAAGTAACTAGTCTGACAGTTAAATATCCTCAATCTGAAACCTTGTTACATTTTATTATATTATTAAATGTAACGAGTTTTATTTGTGTTCATTATCATTATTTTATTGTAAAGATTGTTTTGTATTGTTAGCTTAATATATGCATTTAGGACTAGCATAAATCTCCTAAGCTGACCTCACCTCGTGAAATATTATTGGGTTTACTGCCGAAAATATCGTTAACATCGAGAGTATCTATCTAATGAAACAATGCATTCTGATTTTTATAAGTAGAAACGTAAGAAACATATATTCAATTAAATATGCTGATTGTCAAGCTGGTTTTATGGTTTCGTTCTGAGTACATAGTTTGCTTTCACCGTAATTTATTATTATAATATACTAACTTCTGAAGATGTTCCAACTAGGCAGTCCTAAAAACCCAAATGTATAATAACTCCCGTCTTAGTAATACATTTATACGAAAAAAGTTTTATATGCACTTTTCATCTTTCTTCTTTCATACATTTACAAAGATTGCCTTCTTTTTCATCAGTCTGATCTAGACGTTACTAGTATTGAAAGAAACTGTTCATCAACTGGCCATTTTTATTTGATTGCATTTATTTCATTTAATGCTCTAATGTGTAGTGTCAAATAAACTTAATTTGTATTTAATTGACTTGAATACTTCCTTCTTTATTGTTAATACACACTAGCTTTATCGATGTTAGAAACACTATTTATGAGCATGAATACTGTGAACGTATATATTTGGTTATTTTCTTAGCCTGTGAAGTACCTTGCCATTAGTACTCATCTTCCCCCTAACGATGGCTTAATGGTGAACAATCACAGCGCATATATACCAATGTGCAATTTTGTGCAATAACAAACCCAAGTAACGTGTGAATAACTTCATTTTGGTCACCATTGTCTCTCGAACAACGGAGCTGAAACATAGCAGTACATTAGACTGTCCGGGCATATTTTATAAGCTTTAACACATTGAAAATTGTTTAACTGGTTTTTAAAGTTGACTGTGTTTCAGATTATGTTATACAGATAGTTTAGCACCAGCTGTTGTAAATACATTTAGCTCAGTGTCAAAGTTGGCAGTTTTGCGGGATTATGTGTTGTACAAAAAGTTTAGTAAACACTGTTAACTCAGTGATAAAGCCGTGGAGCTTCAGGGTTATGTTATACAGATAGTTTAGCACCAGCTGGTATAAATACATTTAGTTCAGTGTCAAAGTTGGCAGTTTTGCGGGATTATGTGTTGTACAAATAGTTTAGTAAACACTGTTAACTCAGTGATAATGCCGTGGAGCTCCAGGGTTATGTTATACAGATAGTTTAGCACCAGCTGGTACAAACACTGTTAGCTTAGTGATAAAGCTAACGGAACTCCAGATAGTGCAAATACTTTTAACAACGAGTTTAAATATATAGGTTACATTATATATTTTAGCTCCGAAATTAATCCCACTCAAGTTCCACATTTTATTAAACTAATAAACAAAAAATGAAAAAAAAAAAAAAACGTCTGTGGAGCTTTTGTTTTCTTAGCTGAATATGTTAATATGTGCATGTGTGTGTATTTTGGTATGGAAGCGTATTTGTCAGTTTATTTGGTGAACGATGTAAAGTGGGATTTATTGTTGTTGTTGTTTTGTTTTCAGTTTTCGAACACAGCTATACAAGGGCTATTTCAGCATAGTCGTCTCCTCATTTTGAAATGATAGACGAGAGGGAAGGCAGCTAGTTAACAGCACTCACAGCAAACTCTTTTCTGACCGAATAGTGAGAGTTGACTGTCACTCTTATAACGCTCTCACGACCCCAATTTTATACGGAGACAGGACGGGAACCGAGAACTCTTGGATTCACAGACCGGACAAGCTACCAACTAAACCTCGCCCGACCCATAAAGTAGGGATTTCCATAATTAGACATATACCGCTATATTAGGTTATATTAACGATGGGTCAAATTCAATTTCAGTAAGATTTTATGATGGTAGTTTATTGTCATTTTGAAGTTTGATTCGTGTTTAGAACGAACATAAAGAGAAATTCTACATTTGAAACTTATATGTCCGAGCACGTTGCATACTATCATAATATTACCCTAACCTTCCAAGGTCTAATCTCGTGGACTGGTTGCATGTTTTCTACTTGTTGTGTTATTCAAAAAGTAAAGATTTGAGGCAATTAAGTTAAACAATAGATACTATAATCTACACTCTGGAATGTCATGACGAATACAATGAAACTAAAAGTCGATACAATTATTCTAAAAAAAATATTTGATTTTTTCTCTGACTGACTAGATGCGGCAACTTAAACGAATCTAGTCTGTATACGTCCTGAGATGACTAGTCACAAAATTATCTAGAACAGAGTACAGGTCATAGAAAAAGATGCCAAAAGAGATGCTGAGCGGTATGTTGGCAAGAGATCAACAAAGACAGTACCAACGTGTAAGTGATGAACGAAACAATTTACTGTTCTGAATATTTTTTGCTAACAATTGTTCTTATTCTACTACGAGAAGGCTTTCCTTTCACGAAATCCAATACTTACGTATAGTAATATATGGAGAAATGTTTCTTAACATGTACGATGTTTCACGTATACAACTCACTGTTCGGTAAGTCTAATGATGATCTGCAGTATAAATGTTCAGCAGATTCCAAAACATGCTTTCTCTTCAGTTTTAGAGGCACGTGAGAGAATAAATTACCGAGCAGCACGTAGAAGCTAAGTTCTGGTTTTAATGCTACCTCTAACAATGAAAAAAAACAACAACAAAAAAGAAAGACGTACAAGCTGTGTCCTTCACCCCTCGGTTCACGGGCCTGAGAAACGTGTACAATGTCAGTCGAATTCTTGGCATTTTTTACTCCCCTGTTCAGTATAACAAAAGAACCGACGACACCATTTAAAGTAGAGAGTCCCCCCCCCCCGAAAGACCTAGCTGGTGACCACGGAGAGGTGTTTATAGCAGTGAGAGGACAGACCTATCTTCTACCAGAAAGATAATAATTGCCATGACGTTACTGTTTATAAAGACGTATTTTGGATGATATTCTATATGAATTGGTCTAGTTTCGGTTGGAAATGAGTTACGCAAAAAATAGATAACTCGTTATCAGGACGAAGAAAATGATCAGCGTTTCGAATAAATGACCACTTTGACATCTGTAACGTTTCGATGATTCAGTGTTATAGCTAGTAATACTAATATCACTAAAGAATTTAGAATTCAAGCACGAAATGCTGATATCAGAATAAATCATAGTCAAAGCAGGAAACATTAATATCAGTATAACTTAGAGTTATATAGCGGAAAACATGAACATCAGTATAACTTAGAGTTATATAGCGGAAAACATGAACATCAGTATAACTTAGAGTTGTATAGCGGAAAACATGAACATCAGTATAATTTAGAATTACAGCAAAATGTATCGGAATGGTTAATAGTTATATTGAAAATAGAAAAAAAATACAAGTGAATTGGCTAAAATAAGAAAGAATTTAGATCAACTAATCAAAATCTACCAGTTTCTAAAAATCTGACTATTGTGTGGTCTATACATATATTTCCTGACAGCTACTGTACATTCTTGCAAACGGTTGCCTTGTTTGTAACAACAACAAACGGTAAAAAGCTGTTTGTTATAATTATTTTATAGCATCCTGTGCGTTATATTGGTTTCCAAAATAACCTAATTAAATATCGTATGCAGTTGTCTCTCAACGACCACAAATTATATAAATGAGTCATTGTATTTTGGTTCAAGAGAGATTTAAATTTTGTCATTAATTAAAAACAGTGAACAAAATAATTTAATAAATCTTACAAATAATTTTACCTGATTTATTAGTGCAGTGGTCTTTCAAAAGAATAGCTTAGCAACAACGTTAAGAAATCAAACCTAAAAAGCTATTGTTGTCTTGCCATTTTTTTTTTGCTTCAGAGGGCGCTTGCTAATTATGCATTATTTGTTATAAGTCTCACAGTTTCTCCAGCTTTTCAAGATTATCATACCTGTTAAGACTCAGACTTCCATCTCGACTTCTCGTTGCAAGGTTATCCATTTCGTGGCATTGGCTCAGGTAAGCATGCGTTGCCTTCACCAAAAAAAAAAAAAGGAAGCAGAAGTTAGCAGCTACGTCACCCATTTCCCGGAAAAAGCCTGAGGCGCTGGCCAAAACGAATTATTTATATAGACATAGCGTTGTTACTTAGCAGAGGTCCACATATTGACTCTCAGATGCGTCGAAAGAACCGTCGGTCAGCAAGGCATTTTTTACAAGCACATGTATTGTATCCTGCAACAGGTGCTCACGCTCTTTTCTGAAAGTTTACGTGTGTTTATTTTAGAAACTTTTAGTTCCGAACGTTTTCTCTGTGGTGTGTTAATCGAAAAACCACAGTTCTAGGCATCAGTTTTTTAGTTTTACACTCCGCTGCTTCCGGTCCAACGAATGAAAACAAATTCAGGTAATTGAACCGTTAGAATATTCGTGCAACTACACAATTCGTAGTCTCGAATAGTTTATTTATTTTAAATCAAATATTATTTTAATGTGAAGTCTAAAGAACATCTACGTTGCATTCGCTTTCCCAGTTCCAGGTTGTGTTATTTTCAGTTTTCATTTCTTTAGCTTGGGATAGAACCCAATATTTTTCTCTCGCCAAGTGAGCTAAAAAATAATAATTCCGCTAACAATTGCTGGTAAAGACCCTTCTTAATAACTCAAGCTATCACAACTGGGAGTTTTGTTACAATTCATAAACATAATTTTATTCTGTATGTACTAAAATATTTTAGAAATAATTAGGAAAGTTAGAAACAGTCAAAAAGTTAGGAAGCAGAAATGACAGGTTCAAACCGCAAAGAACAGTATATATTCTGTTCAGAACAAGATCCACTGGTTTTTCATTACATTCAATGTAAGTCATTTTTACAGTTTTATAAATAACTTTGTATAAGGTTATAATTGTTACTGTAATTCCTTTAGAACTGCGAAAGCTATTTGAAAGTTGGCTTTTATATAAACACTGTCTCTGAGTTGTTTAACACATGGATTTTTATAATAAAACATATGTTTGCTCGAACTGCCATTATATGTGTAACACCACATTTTGTAGTAGTTTGGTTGCTTAGGGACAGGTGGCTAGCCTTAAGCAGACTGCTCTGAGCATTGTCGTACTTAAAATATTGAAAGTAATGTAAAAACATTAATAATGTAATATTATTAATTAAGGAATCACAAAAAATTAATATTTTTACACATGTCTTCCCTGAACTCAATGTCATGATAAAAAACAGTAATTTCGCTTCAAGTCATTTAAACTAATTATCCCCTTTTAGTATACAGTTACCACTGGTTGATATTATTGTTTAAAAAATCTTGCATTGTTGAATATTATGTAAGATAAATTTCAATATTTTATACAAGCGAACATATAAAATCTGTACATGTTTATTGAAACGGAGTAGTAGAGAGACGATTCGACGTTTCTAAGAAACGGATAAGATAGAGGAATAGGTAGGGGTTAGCAGCTAAGGGAAACTTGGAGCTAGTTAAGCATTCACAAAAGAATGTTTTAAAAATTAAGCCAATACTAGTAAGGTATTTTGACTAATTATGCTTACAAAAAGGAATTTTCCAAAGATACTTTTTGCTATGATCTCTGTACTAAAAGTGGTAAAAAGTGTTTTGTTCAGTTGGTCTAATACAAGGCAAAAATGACACTTATTCTAAATTCAAAACACGGTATGAATGAATAGTAAAAGCAACATGATTATTAATGAAATGTACACGTTTCAATACATATGTTATTCTGCTTTGACGTAGCACGATCACATACTGCGATAATACGTTTAGATATACTGTGTTTTACTGCTTTGTCGTAACATTATTATACTGTAAAATATATACATTTATACATGTGTATTATTCTGCTTTGACGTAGCACGATCACATACTGCGATAATACGTTTAGATATATGTGTTTTACTGCTTTGTCGTAACATTATTATACTGTAAAATATATACATTTATATGTGTGTATTATTCT
>NW_013665702.1:485582-487561 GCF_000517525.1 Limulus polyphemus | reverse complement strand
ACATCTTTCATGCTGCTTCATGCTTATTGAAACACAATTTTTTTACCGGATTCTCATATTTTTCGTATAACTTTTTGCTTATTGAAATATCTTCTTGTTAGTGGAGTGTTACATTTTTCATATGACTTATTCATAGGTTGTAACTAGCGTTTTATGGTTGGGGGTTCAATAGGTGATTTTGGGCCTCTGAGGCAACAAGGTTTAGTCAAAAAATTTCAAACCATATGCAAATATAGGACAGGTATACGGAAAAATCTACAGCAAACAACAAAAAGTCAAAATAAACAGAACCTGCTTAAACATTATATTTTCATTTTTAACATATACCATCTTAAGGTTTTAGTAAACTATTTTTCTTACAATATCATCCAGTTAGTGAAAACAAAATAATACATAGATAACAGAAAAATGAAAAAAGTAAAGACTTTCAGGGGATATCAGTGACCTCCTTCCCAGTCTAGATATTCTTAATTCTTAAGTGCTACATCATATCTCTAGGATATATATATACATATATTATAATGGAAATACTATATATTATGAAATCCAACATCGATTTCTGTGTTTCTGACACATCCGTGTCATGTGCCCATGTTTACTGTATCTCTTGAACCCCCTTATTTACGCCCTTGCCTCTTGCTTATTGACACAACTTTTTTATTACTAGAATCTTACATCTTTTATAACCACTAAATATTAGATTTCGCTATTTCTGTGTGTCTTAAAGTATCAAATCAGGTCATAAAAGTATTATATTGAAGAACATTTGCATATTTCCCTGTTTATAAAAATGATCTCATATATTAAACAATCCTAGCATCGCAGACGTTTTATGTGTGTTTTGTAAGACAATTTCCATTCAGTATAAATAGATGGTCGATGATTTTCATCAACTATTTTTTAGAAAATACATATGAATTCTGCAGTTTTTTCATCTGTTAGTATTGGATGAATATCACGTCATAGTCATGACGCCACCATAACAAGAATGTTATTGAAAGCAGTATCTATAGTGCCAGTTCGTTGTTATTCCAATTTACAAAGTTATATATATATCGTTACTCACGAATGAAAATTTAATACGTGATCGTAGTTCTGGACACCTTGTAAAATCGTGTACTGTCCACAACTGATTTCCACTTCCCTACAATAACTGGCTATTTTACGTGGACCAAACCCCATTATCGGATTGTCTCAATAATGGCCAGGACACAGCGTGACCCACTCTCCACGAAATACCATAAAGTTTTAATAGTACTGATAAGCGTTTTGTTCATGAAAGATGACTAAAGACACTGTAATGCCCTTCAAATTGTCGATAATACACACTATAGATCACTGCATTGAGGTCTTGGAAAACTCATGTTCATCAATGTGGTGTAGAGATCATCGTTATCCTAAAGGGGTCAAAATCCCCAATCAGGCTACATGAATATTTCTCACGCTATTACACCACTTACAATTGGAGCATCACCAAGAATATCAAGTGCATCATAATATTTTCATCACATATATATATAAATATAACTGCACATTTAGTATAGTAAAATATGAAACGTAAACCATTATACTACATTAGACATTTTCTACTATTGATTGTTCACAGTGTGTGTTCTAAACATCATTAAAACGGTACTTTCTGAAGTGCTCATTAAATGGTACGATTGGAAATAATCATATCTTAACCAATGGAACAGTTTTCTGTTGTTTCTTTACAACCGTATATATACTTCTCACTTGGTAAATAACCATCAGATTTTCCGTGTTGAAGATCTACTCGTTTTTGATTGCCACTGCTTTTAGGCTCTGAAGACATAACGCTTCAAATAGCTGATCAAATAAACGGTGTTATTTGACAACGATGATCTTTTAGGTGGTCATCTATTGTAATAGTTCTTTGAAAGTCGGAGATAGAACTTTGTTTTTACCAAGATATGAAAACATCTCTGTATTTTGTTGTTGACTATCCAAAGTATGAC
>NW_013665702.1:460805-485246 GCF_000517525.1 Limulus polyphemus | reverse complement strand
TACATCTTTGAAGCAACAATTTGACATTTTACACAATTTTAATGCTCAACGTGTGTGTGGGAGACCCTAAATATATTTATCAAAATATAAAATATTACGTGATAGCATGTATATGAAAGTACTTTATCACATAAACATCTAACAGAAGTGTTTTTTACGCATTTTTATGACTTTAATGTGTTTAGCCTGACTATATATTACATAATTATATCAATAGATATAATTATAATTACATATATTATATAATTATATCAATAACAATTAATGAGACGTAAGTTATTGCTATGTTACAGATGACAGCAATCTGCGCTACAAGGGCATTTCTTTAAAAAGTAAGAACAACTACTGAAAAGTTGTTGCTATGTGACACATGACCGTGCTCTGAACTACAAGGACATTTATTTAAACAGTCAGAATACACATTTCAAAAAGTGTTGTTTCTCTATCACAAATGACCAAATTCTGTGCTACAAGAGTGTTTTTTCTCTCAGTCGACATACAAGGATTAAACAGGATAGTTTAGTTGCATGTGCGTAACTAGCGACAAAGCGAGGACAAATCATTATTAAACAAACTTATTAATTATGAAACAAATGGCTAGTTTAGAAACCCCCATGGATCAGGCACAGTCGTCCTTAATTTTCAACCGTTGACCAGTCAGAAGCACCAGTTGCTTATACGACTATTAATGCTAGATAAAAAGGAAGAGGTCACCTCGTAAAATAAACAAATATATGTGTCTCTAATAAACACACACATACGGGTGAGTAAATGTTTTTTTTCAGCTGTTATTCAGTTAAAACTGCAACGCATTCATTCCGAAGATAAATGATAATGAATATATCAGGATTCACTATATTCTACACTAATAAGGAGGTATTTCGTCGTGCAAGATATGTATTTGTGTGTTCAGATTACTTTTTTGACAATATGTTGTTATCATGTTCAAAATAATATATTGCTGTTTCATCTCAGTACAGTTCGGTGTACGAATTTTAATCATGACATATTTAAGGTTTTCTTAATTAAAAAAACAACTGATTTTTCAAATAAAAGTTCAACTTTTCTTAGTAATAACTGTCTATGTGTGATAACACACGCTCAAAGCACAGATATGAGGATTACAGAATACTAAAAGATCTTGATATTAAGTGGCTAAGCTGTGAAGAATACTGGCAGATACTAGAAACGCTTGATATTAAGTTGCTGAGCTGTGTGAAGAATATTGGCAGTTACTAGTAACGTTTGGTATCAAGTGACTGAGCTCTGAGACCAGTCGTTTAATATCATTACGTCCGTCAAATACAAATAATCACTTGACTATTTGTACATGGTATGAAGAACAAAACCAGCACCAATACTTGATAAATCTTATCATCTTTGAAAATGGAGTAAGCTTAGGCATTTTGTACTAATAACTGTGTGTTTTTTCTATTATTGAACATGTACTTTTTACTTTCTTAATAATTTATCAATATTTAACAAAATATTCTTTTTATTACTTTATTTATTAGCTGTGGAATGAAACCAATTTTTCAAATTTTGGGATAAAATGCATGATGCAGAGTATCCATAGTGGTTTTGATTTCTTTCGAAATTATATTATTGCGGTTTAATTATATATATATATATGTTTGTGCAACTATACAGACAACTAGATCAAAAACAAAAAGCGTTTCACATAAAAGACAGAAAAACTGTAATATAGGAATGGTAAAATGTGCCTTAGTAAAAGAGGCATCTGTAGAAGTCGAATCCACACAGTTGTAGGAATACATGGTCAATAAGATTTAAGCTCTTTCAAATCTCACGTGAGAACGATGGAAAAAATTAAATGCGTGTGTGAGTTTATTATTTTTTAAAAAGTATATGGAAAATTTGATCTTCAATTATTAATAGTAGCAACTTTAATGTAAACATCTTCGGCTTATTCATTCTTTGTGTGAGTACGCGACCGTTGTGGGGGCTAGAATACCAGCTTCAAGAGATAATTTTTATTTTTCACCCGAATGGCCCGATTGTAATTTTTAACTTAACTTTTTTAACGACCATCTTATAGCTGACTTGATGCGGTATTTTTTTATATGGGACGTTTTGGGATCGAACACCCTATATTTGAACGTTATGGGATCGAACACCCTGTAGTTGAACATTATGGGATCGAACACCTTATAGGTACATTCTACACTTCACACAATTCCTCTTGCATCTTAATTTTAGTTATCTGTCTTTTGTGGGTGACGCATTTTGTTTATGGCCTTGTTATTGGTATAATTACATTAAGATATCATCAAAGGTAAGGAGATTCTGTGACTTCACACTCGTGTTAAAATTAGCACAAAAATTGTAGAATAACTTATTAAAATAATCCTTGTAATCGAGTCGACCATCTCTTCTGGTGAATGTGCCTGCGTGTGTATGAGAGAAAGATATTACACTTTAATGAGACACGCCTGTGACACATTACATCCTCGAAATTCGAATTTTTCTCCTTTTCTAATGATACATAATAGCTTAACATCATTTACTTATAACCAATAGAGACTCTTTGGATAAACGGGCAAGTTTCATCTGAATTAGCTTTTAGTTTTAAAATTTGTCGCAGGCGTTGCTGCTGTTGGATTGTACTTCTGATGTTACAAATTGTTCGAAAATATTTATATATTTTTTCTCCTCACAATAAAACGCATTTCTGCCTTATAATGTGGCGGTAATCCTAGAAATACAGAAACAGAGACTCTGTGCTCTATTACTTTATCTACTCCTCTTTTACTGAGCTTCTCAAATCTGTGTTCTTTCTTTTCACTTGTTTGAATAGTGACTTTTTACAGGCAGTGAAACTGATTATCTTCCAAGTAACTTACAATAGAGTATCATTGCGCAATACTACAAAATGCTCTTTAGGATTAAATGGTTTCTCTGTTATGTATACATACGTTTCAGGTGAAAATACATTCCGTGTTGTGAAGTAAGGCTTTAGACTTCGAGCTTGGCTAGCTATGACAATAGGTCAGACAGAAGAGTCTAACGGTTTTTATGATTATTGGATTCGCTGAAAATTATGTTTAATGTTGAATAGGTAAAAGTGAACAAAACAGACTGCATGCAGTCATCACGTTTTACCATAGTTTTTTTTATGTTTTCTTTGTTTGTAAGAAGAATGAACTAAAGAAACGATGTTACATTGGTGTTTGTGCAATCAAATTCCAGGGTTGATTGGCTTCTTAATATTTAGATCTTTGTTCGTTGAAAATAAGTATCAGTATTAATGATCATAACAGAAGTCACCTAATTCTTTATAAGAGCAAAAAGGTCATATGTTGCTTAAATGTTTCCCTTACGTGTTTGCTGTTCTTTAGACAAACCTTTGTTATCAGTTTAATAAGCAGCGTTCTTTAGACTGATGGATGATCTCGAACGGCCCTTTCTCTTGCCACAAAGGCGTCCATATAAGTTTGAAACACAAGAAGTTTTGGGGACTAGGGCGTAGGGCAACCATAACGTTTCAGCACTTTGTTTCTACAGAAACGCCACACTTTGGATCATGGAAAGCCTTTGCCGCAGACTACAGTTTAGTACCTAATTTATGTTAACTGCTTCAGTACGACGGGTTAACAGCTAGTACAAGCAGTTGTATATTCTTTCGAACAGAATTCCAAGTGTAATGGGCTTGGGTGGGCGGACGTAATGACGGCCATTTTTCTTGAGGAACGTCTCTTCACAGGGTCACTGCAAGGTTTAACCACAGAACAATGACTTCAACCAAACGATTCCACTAAAACGATTATATTCCCACGCTTTAACAATAAGCAAGTTAACGTATAGACGTTATGGAATTATTATAAAGTATATATGCTTCTATTTTTATAAGAAGTAGTTTCGGTTTGCAAGAAATTCTTTATAATATTAAGAACAAAAAATTACTGCATGAAATCTGCAAGAAACAGTGATTTGTGTATAAAAATAGCACTTCACTATAGCCATCTCTCTTTTGAGTTAGCCTAATTAAGTTTCATTAAAAAAGTTTTTTTTTGCTACGAAATAAAAGTCTATTCTTCCCTGATGATTTATTATATATCAATATAAATATAAGAGTACTGTCTGATGTATGTCCATGTAACTACTTCGCAGGGGGTGGATGGATTTTCACCAAAATTGGTATGGAGGTTCATTAAGTCCATGCTGGGATACATACAAATATTCAGTTTTGCACTTTTCGTTTTGCGGTTTTTATGGGCGTTTTTCACCACTACTTCGCCCCCCTCTAGATGAATCTTCACCAAATTTGGTATGAAGGTTTGTTGGATCCATGCTGAAATACATGCAAATTTGCGTTTTCACAATTTGTGTTTTGCAGTTTGTATGGGCGTTTTGCGTTTTTTACAGCTACATATAAGGGAAACAACTTTTCATGTCCTAAGATAACCTTTCATTAATCATGAATTTACATAAATTCCGTCCAGGAGACGGGTACTCCAACTAGTATATTACAATGAGCGAGAAACTTCAACTGTATAACCCATTTCCAAGAGAGAGCGCATTGTGAGTTTCCATCAATCTTGAATCTTCAAGTAGTTTTGAGCTGTAAGAATCTACACTCTTATGTATGTCAAGTTGTAAATAATTGGAAAAATGCCATTTTTTACTAATATACCCACTTTTATACTTATCAGTTTGCAGATAATATAAAAAGTGTCACATTTTTTGATAATAAATATTTAAAATTTAACAAGAGAATAGAAGTGATATTTGTGTGGATTAATGAGGTTGATACATTTGATTCATGACTGATGTGTTTGACTTAAATGGTTTGTAAGTTTGATTTATGTGGTTTGAAGGTTTGATTTTGAAACTAGAGCTTTTGAGTTAACAGAACATAATATAAAATTTCGGGTCAAAAAAGAGACCTATTGGTCTATCTCGGCTGTCCCATCTTCCAAACTAAACTAAGACTATTAAATAAATATATTTAAAAAAAATCTTAAAACCAGCCCTTATCATTCATGTAGTTATCAAGCTTTCTCTTAAACTCACTTAAATTTACTGCCTTCACAACATCCGAAGGCAACCCATTCCAGAGGCCAACAACTCTGTTAGAAAAATAAAACTGTCTTAGCTGAAGATGACTCCTACCTTTCCAAAATTTATATTTGTGTCCCCTAGTTTTTACTAGTGGTTGGTACGTTTGATTTATGTGGCTTGTATGTTTGATTGCTGTGATTGTTACGTTTGATTTATGTGGGTGATAGGTTTGATTATTTGATTTATGTGGCTGGTAGCTTTTATTTATGTGGTTGATACGTTTGATTTATGTAGTTTGTGGGTTTCTGTTTTGTTCATTATATACATAAGTGGTTTAAATCGTTAGCTTTACATGTTTACTCTTCTCTTTTACTTTATCTCTTCTAAAAGCTATCTTCTCTTCACTGGGAACTCGACGAAGGACTCTTGCACAAAACATTGTTTTCATATTTGTCACAACTTATTTTAATTTATTGAGTATTTCACCTTGTTTGCTTTGTTCTACATTTTGTAATTTCTTCACCTACGCAATTCTTCTATTACCAGAACGCAACTGAAATGACTCAGTTACATTTGTAGAACGAATTTTGGTGGGTGTTTTACTGAATTTGGGTTACATCATTGTTGGGAAGATGTGTAACAAAACAAACGACAAAACTATTCTTTTTTTTTACTTAGATTATATGACGTTACATGGTAAAACAAAACCTGAGGATACACAGAAACCCCGAAAAACGTTAAGCTATTGTGAGGTTATAATGTCTCCTAATGTGACATTACATGGTAAAACAAACTCACAATAGCTTAACGTTTTTCGGGGTTTCTGTGTATCCTCAGGTGTTATAATGTCTCCTAATGTGACGTTACATGGTAAAACAAACTCACAATAGCTTAACTTTTTTCGGGGTTTCTGTGTATCCTCAGGTGTTATAATGTCTCCTAATGTGACGTTACATGGTAAAACAAAACCGGAATAGTATAACTTTTTTCAGGGTTTCTGTGTGTCCTCAGTTACTTAAATGGCTTGTGATGTGATGTTACGTGGTAAAACAAAACCAGGATATTTTAACATTTTCTTCAGGGTTTCTGTCTGTCCTCAGCTGTTAAAATGTCTTTGTGATTTGTTATTTCCATGCTTAGTGTACACATACAGCAGTAGTACAATGTATTATATAAGTTTATTGTGGAGAGAAGTTATACTGCAAAATATTACATATAGAAACCTCTTGTTTACATTTGATTCAAATAGTTATTTCTAATTTTATAGTCACACATGTTACAAATCTGTGCAACATGTTACCCGGATGTAAAGCCAATCTGTGGTACTTTCAGCAAATCTTTCGTCGCTCGTGTGCGTTGTGTTTGATCCAGAAGACCTGAAATAATTGGTTGTTCAATGTTTTCGGCGCTAAGTGTATTTTTATGTGGCCTCGATCTAAAATTAGCTACTTAGTCTTTGTACAATTGCGCACACATTCGATATAGAGGATAACTCGCAAGTCTCGTGAGCGAGCGTAGTTGTCACCGTCCAATCAATGACACCCATGTAATATGTGGAAAAAGTTGATGTATTCGTGCAGTGATGTTACCACATCTCTCTACCTATTTTGTCTTTCACAATGGGCCAAGTGTGTAACGGTCTACGCTCACGATTTCAATAGAATATCAGCTTCTATCTTTCTTCTGCAGTGATATCTCAATATAGACATTGAAAATACTGTAACGTGTTTGCGAAGCTTGTATATAATGAACATCATAAGCTATAAATAATAATTACTTAATTTTACACTAAAAACTCATGCGAGTGGGCTACTTGTATTTTATATATGGAGTAAGAACAAGTCCATTATAACTTGGTTTTTTTCAAATGTGTAAAACAAAAATCCGACCTCAATGTTTTAATATGCTACTTTTAGCCTGTGTAATACACGAATATTTGCAATTCAGTTAACTATGTTAATAATCAAAGTCCGAATTTCTAGCGTTCAGAGGTTCCAGTTCGTTTCCTATTGCCCGAGTAATATTTTTCAGAGAGAGATACCACGTTGATACTGAAGAGGAAGTTAATACTGCAGTGGAAGTGGGTCAGCACGTTGTGACACTTTTCCTTACTGATCACTGATATAATGCAACATTGGCCATTGAAAGCACTTGCTATAGAAAACCCTTATCTCACGAGCAGCACGTGAGGCTTGTTGCTCATTAGTCATATTCTAGGCTCGCGGTCACGCGAGGTCGTCGGCAGGCACTAATGGTGGTGGTCCAGAGTAGGCACATTTCAACCTGGCAAGGAGCCGGAACTGGAAATCTGTCCCGGCCAGGGTTCAAGCAGACTGTTGAACGATTGGTTGCTGAGAACAGCTAGAGATTTCTTCAAGCAAGTTTGTCTCGCCTTGTATGGCGTTACTGTAACACTCTCCTACACACAGAGATTTAGAATTAACATAGATTCAAGACGTGGAATTCTCATGCAGGATGGCAAGTAATTAATTTTCTTTAAAAATTATATATTTGATTACTTAATATTTAAAGCTACAAGAAAATAAGTTACGCCTCTTGAGGTTGTTCATTGTATGTGTGAATAAATGAATACTGTAGCTTTCAAAAACGTTAGGGCGGCCTTGCCGAGTCTTCACAGCCTTCCCAGAGGCTATTTTATTACAGGTAAACGACCTCGTTTATGCAAGAAAATGAATCCTAACAGAGGTTAAATAACTGCTGAACATAACTTCGATCTTCAGGTTAAACACGAACCTAATAATTCAATTTCCTGGTTTTGACCATTTGTCAGTTTTATATTAGCAGAACCACATATTTTTCTGGGAAAACTTGTTTGTTTACTTTTATAGATTTGTTGGAAATATCTTTTTTATTTCATATTTTATTGGGTATTACAATATGTAAATGTAACTTAATTTAGAATTTATTTTGTTTGAATTATGTTATATACTTAATAGGACAGAGGATCTTCTCAGCAAAATACTCAACTATTTTATTGCCAGTACAATGCTTTCTTGTTGTCTCTTTTTTTGCTTATAAGTATATATATATATGCACATTCATATACACGTACATTTATGTATAAACATTACGCATGCTCAGTGAATATTTACAATATCAGACAATGGGTTGAGTTTTAATGTTGTAATTTACCAACCAAATACTTGGTTCTTCTCCGTAACATAAACACGTATTTCGGAATTATTTAGAATAAAACGTTTTGAAAACAGTTCATGTTTATAAATTTTGCTTTTAAAAATGGAAAAATATGGACATCCTTCATTCCTTCTTTTATTTTACGCATGTGGGTGACGTTTTAACCGAAACCGTTTACGTTTTGTCATTTAGTGTCCAAGTAGCCACACACACTGTTCTTATTAATGTGCCATTCTGTCATACAGTAACTTAATCCTGTTCAGTAAGCTTGTTGATGATTAAGAAAACGATTTTGGTATTGCGGTGCTCAGTTGGGATCTTAGTATTGGTTCAAGCTGTATGATGAAATGGAGAGTAAATGAGAATTTAGAAACAGCATCATACTTTTATGTCGTAAATAAATGATACATATAAGAGTTGTTTATTTCTCATTGAGAACGACCTCAAGGAACTTTTACGAACTGTTTATGAACGTAATAGTATCTTTGGGTTTCTTGTTTTGTAGGCTTAACCTGTTTATTTGACATATTTATATGAAGAGAAAACTAATGTCAACATTTTCTTTATTTTATAGTTTATATGAATTTGACTTTTAAAGAAGAGTAGTAAATACTAGATTTTTTATTAGGATTTTACTCACGATTTGTGGCTTTACAATCTGATTAACTTGTAAAATCATGTAAAGTAATCTCCTAAAAGCAATGAGTAAAACATGCTTAGTTTTTCAAACATTGTTCCTCAGGTGAGTCAGCGGTAAGCTAGCGGACTTATAACGCTAAAATCTGGGGTTCGGATCCCTGTAGTGGAGAGAGCACAGATAGTCTACTATGTGGCTTTGCGCCAAAAATCAAAGCTTTAAAAAGCGCAAACCTACCTCATCTAACCACACTAAATTAAATAAAACAAAATACCCAGTCATTGTGAGGCCAACGTTAACTAAGTTGGTCCCGATAATGTCTCCATCACTGGAGTTGAAGAATGAACCAAATAAACACTTAAACCATGCATCATATAGTGTCTATATATTATATTAGTTTTATTTATAACTAGCTGGACGGAAATAATGTAAATTCATGATTAATGAAAGGTTATATTAGGACGTAAAAAGTTGTTTCCTTTATATGTAATTGTAAAAAACGCAAAACAACTATACAAACTGCAAAACACAAAATGTAAAAACGCAAGTTTGCGTGTATTTTCGCATGGACCCAACAAACCTTCATGCCAAATTTGGTGAAGATCCATTTAGAGGGGGCGAAATAGCTGTAAAAAAGCAAAAATGCTCATAAAAGCTGCAAAACGGAAAATGCAAAACTGAAAACTTGTATGTATTCCCGCATAGACCTAATTAACTTATATAACAATTTTGGTGACGATCCATTCACACCCTGCGAAGTAGTTAGATGGACATACAACAGATAACAGGCAGTACTATTATGTTTATATAATAATTATATAATAATATTATAACGTTAAGAAATTATTGGACGTTGCGCTCTACTTTTAGCTGATATAGATAAGAAGAGGTTATTTTCTCTACTTCCGCAGCCACTTTCGCTGAAATAACGAAAGTGACTTATCTTCATCTTAGCACCTTGTAGAGGAGAGCATCTTCATCTTATACAGGATGTAAATAAAGATTAAGAGCATCAGTAACATACAGCGCAAGATTGGCCCTTAAGTTTATCACAAAACAAAATACGAATGAGGGGACACAAAAAATGTTTATTACATTTTTAAGAATAACAAGAATTTCATCATCAGAAGCAGAAAAAATATGATTGCAGAATAAATATACAGAGCTAAATATAAGTAAAAAAAACAACAACAACAACTCAAATTAGAACAGTGTTAATTTATAAGAAGACCACGTGTACTTCAGAGACGGAAGGAATTTTTTAATGAGCAAGGTTTATTTTATCAGGTCGAGCTCTTTACTACTCTCGTGATCAGAAAGTTTGTAGTGGGTAAATGTAGTTGAAGATTTTGTAAGCTTTGACTCCAAGGATACGAATAAGCACTCTCAGAACACACAAAGATAAAGTAGCACATTTGTTTCACCTCGTAAAGAATACTTGTATGTCAAGGGATATATACGGATATAGACCTTTTTGCGTCAGTTCTAGATAACTTCTCACGTGTCTTAGCTGCGTATACGCCTCCTGATGTTATCTGTTCTAACGGTTTACGACGTTCTACAAACTGAGGTGCATCAGCTGTAAAATATTTCACGTTACTATCGCAGGTCTTAGGTCTGTGTCCTCTCACGTTTTCCCTTATATAATGTTCTCGCTAACCAGTATACTTTTGTAATACCCTTGTTGCGTAACATTGTTTTGAGTAAGATACGTTAAAATTGTATTGGAGAAACGGGGTAAAAAAAAATCGATAAAATGTGTGTTTAGAAGGTAAGCTGTATATGCAAGGAAAAAAGTAATAACAACGAGATGTTTGTCTAGATGGTAAGTTGTATATGTAAAAGAAGAGACAGCTCAACCAAATGTGTGTTTAGAGGGTAAGCTGTATATGCAAAAGAATAATAATCTGAATCAAATTTGTGTTTAAAAGGTAACCTGTATATGCAAGAGAAGAATAATCTGAATCACATTTGTGTTTAGAAGCTAAGCTGTATATGCAAGGGAAGAGTAATCCGAATCAAATTTGTGTTTAGAAGGTAAGCTGTATATGCAAGGGAAGAGTAATCCGAATCAAATTTGTGTTTAGAAGGTAAGCTGTATATGCAAGGGAAGAGTAATCCGAATCAAATTTGTGTTTAGAAGGTAAGATATAAATGCAAGGGAAAAGTAGTAATAATCAAATAGGTGTTAGAAAGTAAGCTGCATGTGCAGGGAAATGTCTCGTGCTGTACATTTGAAGAACAGATAAAAACAGCTTGATTAGATCTGGTAGAATTAGAAATTTGCAAAATATATATTTTTTTTATCTGTTAACTTTTCATAACTATACAGTTAGCATAATAATGTGTTTTGTGTAAAACTCATGTCTAAAAAACATGCACGTGCGTGGTTGCTTGTCACGTGCAGGCAGAAATGAATAGAAACTAACAATAAGGTTAGATGAAATGTGGAATATATACAGACTGCTGAACAAACATGGTAAGGTTGAGACTGGACATATATCTTTAGGGGAATATTTAACTTTATTTTTGTCTTAAAACGTCATGCGCATGTATAATTAAAGATTAGCCGCTCTGTGGTTTCTTTGCACGATGCCATTGGGATGATTGGAATTCTTCGTGCTTACTAAACATTATATATTAAACTAAACTTTCATACCTAAGTAATTGTCACGCTAGAGCTAATAGTCTCTTCTGAATTACAAGGACCCGTTTTGGAGTTTAGTGAAATTAACATACGCAAATGCATAAGTTCAGCTTGCATGTGCACAAGTGTGGTCGCGAAACAGGAATCATTTCGTGAATAGACAACGACTAGAAAGTAACTTGAATTAGAATTCAAGTTTGAATTAAATACATTCTTTGTTCTGCCTTTCGAATAAATTTCACTGTTTTTTTTTTCACGGGTTTTCGCTAAACTTCGTTAGAATTCAACAGCATACTTTGTCTTGTTTGTTAGTTTCGTGATTCTACACTGGCTGAACATAAGGTTTATTCATTTATAGGTACACTTAACTTAATATTGCCATGATTATCGATAGAAATGTGGTCTCTAAGAAAAATAAATATTTGTTGTTTATTGTAAATCGAGAAATATTAGTCTGTTTAGATGGTAAGTTGTATATGCAAAGGAAGAGTGATCTCAATCAAATGTGTTTAGAAGGTAAGCTGTATATGCAACTTTATTGTTTATTGTAAATCGACACGAAGGTAGAATTCCTTTGTTTTCGCGGTCTCTCCAGTGTTAGAACATAGAAAACAACACGAAGGTAGAATTCCTTTGTTTTCGAGGTCCCTCCAGTGTCAGAACATAGAAAACAACACGAAGGTAAAGTCCTTTGTTTTCGAGGTCCCTCCAGTGTCAGAACATAGAAAACAATATGAAGGTGAGAACTTTTTCAACCGTTGCATACAACAACAAAACTTTGAGATCGCTCTAAATGCCTAATATTGAAACTTCACATACAAACTAGTAGCCACAAAAGTTGGAAGATCGGAGCGACGATTGTTGACAGCATATTAAACCAGAGATTATCTGCAGCTTTTAGTTTTAAGCTTGGTAGTAATGGCAAATGACGAGATCAACCTTTCTCTCTGTCTTCCAGTCGACATTTTGTAGTCACAATTTTGCGTTTTGTGAGCATTCATTGTTTTTTGTTTTCTATGTTTTGACACTGGAGGGACCTCGAAAACAAAGGAATTCTACCTTCGTGTTGTTTTCTATGTTCTGACACTGGAGAGACCGCGAAAACAAAGGACTTCTAAAGCATTGCAGAGTAAAAGCTTTGTATACTAGACTTTACTCTTCTTGTTATTTTAAGTATTATGATGTACGTAGATCTGGTATTTAATAGTTAGGAATACATATATGTTCCACGCCCACACATGATATAGCAGATGGTAATTCTGAACCTGTTAAGTCTGCATTATACAAATCAAGCTCACAGTACACATAATGATTCTATATGAGGGGGGGGGGGGAGGATCGGAGTTTAGCACTTGGAACTCACTCTCTCAAGGCTGGTTTCTAGATGGTACAGACACCACCATATCTTTGTGATACTGGAAATCGAGCATCATGTTTCCAGGGACATCTTACTGTGTAGTAGGCAGCTAGATACTCCTCTCACAAAGTCTACCACCAGACGGAACATTTACATACTTTTAGAAGCGCGACATACGGGCTCAAAATCTTATAACAAGAAAAGTTTTCTAAGACAACAAGGTTTCGTGTTTGAGAACAAAAACGGTGGGCACAGAGCAGTTCCTTTTCCTCTTAAGACAGAGTTTATTAAAATGTTTGTTTTTGTTGGATTTCGCGCAAAACTAGACGATCGTTATCTGCGCTTGCCAACACTAGTTTTGAAGTAATAGAGTAAAAGAAAAGCATCTATTTAACACCACCCGCCGTCAACTCTTGTCCACACCTAATAATCGGGAGGCGGTAATGGAATACAAGCCACGTTTCCTCAACTCCATAGTCTGACACGCTAGCCACTGGGCCACGCTCAGCACCTGCTTAACTGTCATGGTAAATAGTGAACGTGGTGTTAGGAGAAGAAGACGTAAAATGTGTTGTTTAAAACTATAATTTCAAACGATTAGGTTTTATTTTCGGTTTCTAAGAAATGTGATATCAAAAGCAGAACTCACTTATCTAAGCAACAATGATTGTAGATAAAAAAATGTGTAAAGCGTTGCTAATACCCGATTAATGGGAGAACGGTATGTTTACATTTCAGATAACAACGTACATAGCTGATATGTTCTTCACAATGACGCACTCTCTTCTGTGTAATACTGTACGTAACCGTAAACTAATATAATGTTGTTGTTTTTTCTCCAACTCGGTCGAATATTTCATTTTTGCCCTACAACGATCGCAACTTATGATGGTAAATATATAGAAGTGGAATTTATAGAATATAACATTTTAAAATT
Source organism: Limulus polyphemus (assembly GCF_000517525.1). Classification (NCBI taxonomy): domain Eukaryota; kingdom Metazoa; phylum Arthropoda; class Merostomata; order Xiphosura; family Limulidae; genus Limulus; species Limulus polyphemus. The sequence goes on along the minus strand of NW_013665702.1, from coordinate 471,490 downwards.
CATGTTTACGTTTTAATTATACTATGATTTATTAAAATTATTCAGCGTTATTTACTAAATCCTTTCAAGCAGCTGCATAATAATATGTGCAAATTTCCACTTTCAAATTGAACAACAACATTTGTCCATTTCAAGTTAAACACCTAATGTAACACATGTTTGTACACCCACATTTTTGCTGAGCATCAAGAAAATTCAACTTTCCAGTGTTCAAGTAAAGTATATTTAATTGGTGTTTGAATTTAAATTGTTGTATGAATGTCACTTACTATATGTTTGTCCGAACTAAATTTATTCTTTGACACACTGGATTATTAATTTACGTTTTTCTTAATAATGAAGGACTATTTATAAGTTATTTTTTAAGTTTTCGTAATTGTAATAGTGTTAGCTTAGAAAACATTCAAGCGAAGTTATTTTCTCAAGTACAGAAAATGTTTTTTTCGTTCTAGAAATAGTTATGACATATTTCCAGGATACTTCCTGCTACATCTAATAAACCTTAGAACATCATTTGCCGTTTATCTCTCAGCATATGCTACTAATTTAATATCAGTTATTTTTCATTCCATACCGCCTACCTAGTACCTAATAACAGCAACTTCCTATCTAGCAACAGTTGCTTCCTATTTATTATAAGCTTCTTCTTACTTAGCAACACCTACTTCCTAACTAATGTCCCCGGGGGAACAGTGGTAAGCCTTTTGACTTACAACCTTAAAATTTCGGGTTCGATTTCCCGCGGTGGACACAGCAGATAGCCCAATGTGGCTTTGCTCTAAACAAACAAATCAAACTAATTACAATTACTTCATATTTTGTAACAACTGATCTGTATTTGATAGCAGCTAATTCCCCATTTAGTAACAGCTACTTCCTATCCAGTAGCAGATGCTTCCTATTTAGTATAAGCTACGTTTTTAGTAACTCCTACTCCCTAATTAATAGCTACTACTCCGTAGTTTGTAACAGCTAGTTTGTAAGTAATAACAGCTAATTCCCTATTTAGTAACAGCAACTTTTTATCCAGTAGCAGCTGATTCCTATTAAGTATAAGCTACTTCTTATTCAGTAGCACCTACTTCCTGAGTAATAGCAATTACTTCGTATTTTGTAACAGCTAATTTATAATTCATAACAGCTAATCACCATTTAGTACCAGCTACTTCCTTTTTAATAGCATCTAACTTCGTAATGAGTAATACCGGTTTCCTAATTAGTAGCAAGTACTTCCTATGTAATATCAGCTATAGTTCCCATTTAGTAGAATGTATATGCTATCAATAGTAGCGTCCTTATATTTCTACCAGATACCAGTTACTTCCTTTCTAATAGCAGCTAACTTCGTAATGAGTAAGAGCTATTTCCTAATTAGTAGCGAGTACTTCCTACGTAATAACAGCTATAGTTCTTATTTAGTAGAATGTATATACTATCAATAGTAGCGTCCTTATATTTCTACCAGATACCAGCTACTTCCTTTCTAATAGCAGCTAACTTCGTAATGAGTAATAGTTGTTTCCTAATTAGTATTAAGTACTTCCTATGTAATAGCAGCTATAGTTCCTATTTATTAGAATATATATGCTATCAATAGTAACGCCCTTCTATTTCTACCAGATACTAGTTACTTCGTATGGAACTAAAGTGCGGAGAAGTAAGCGACTCGAGGGTTTTCTGGTTCAACATAACATTTTAAAACTTGCTTAGTTGCTTAGTTTCGACCTGAAATCAAAGTAACATTTAATATAACTAGCAAGAACAATTTAAGAAAAGCTACTTGTTATATTTTAACAGGTACTTCCTATATAGTAATAGCTACTTCCAATCTCATTGCTGCTATTTCCTATTCAATAACAGCAGCTAATTCCTAACTTATAACATCTGCTTCCTATTTAGTAATAGTTACTTCCTAGCTATTAACAGCTACCTCCCAAATAGGTTTGATGAATAGTGGTTAACTAATCTTCAGATCGACATCTAATGAAATTGATGAATAATGGTTAACTAATCTTCAGATCGACATCTAATGAAATTGATGAATAGTGGTTAACCAGTCTTCAGATCGACGTTTTCTTTTCTAGTTGATTAATTTATTTTACACTAAAAGCTATTTCAGTACTTGTGCATTTTTGAACTACCTTATCTAGTGCTATCGTTTTCGATTAAAAAGCATTGGCTATCTTGTTAAGAGGTAACTTTGAGCAAGTTCATTCTTATTGAGTTAATTCGATATAACCGCTGCAATCTATCAACTTCAACAAGGAAAATATTTCACGTTTTATATGATCCATACAGAATACTGGACTCAGTAAATCGTAAACAATCAGATTAATGTAGGAAAGTACAACATAATCGTATTACTTTATGACTAGCACGTTGTGATATTTGTTTTGACTGTTTTATGTTTCCTTCAGTGGCACAGCGGTAAGTCTAAAGGCTTATAACGCTAAAAACTAGGTTTTAATACCTGTAGTGGGCACAGCACAAATAGGCCATTATGCAGCTATGTGGTTAACAACTAACACTGCTTTGTGTTAGACGTGAAATTGTTATTACTATTTTAATGAAGTTATAACTTTGATTTCAGGTCAAACCTTTCATTAAATGTCGATCTGAAGATTAGTTAACCACTATTCATCAATTTCATTAGATGGTCCATATTGTCGATTATTAAATAACATTGTTATGTTAGTAGCGTTACAAAGTAGGTTACATAATGTAATCCTTAACGGAAATCGACCGCATCACAACGAAATTTTGGCGGGATGTTATCAGATTGTAGGTAATATATCAGCGGGAAGATAGATATTTGTCTGATGCTTTTTCAAATCAGTAAAGTTTTAACACACCCGTTAATGTCACCAAAGGTACAGTAGGGAGGCGTATCTCGTGTTTTATTTTATTTTTTAAAGTATGCAGGCGAAATGATTTGGGGAAGTCGGCCAGGAAGAGTGACTTATTGTGTATTCTGTCACCGGAAGATAGCAGTTCATATATTAAGTGAGGAACATACTACTTTTCAGCCGTTACATTGTTTAAAGACATGGATAGCTTTTATTAGTGTTCCGTTTCCTTTTTTTTCGACACAGGACTATAATAGTAATCTCTACTTGAAAACCGTATGCCGGATATCCCTTCGAAGTGAAATATTATAATGTTGAAATAACAGAAGCATTACAGGAACAATTTTTTTTTTGACAGAAGTGTCACTACATAAAAGAAATAACAGTGTTGTATTTCCTGATGCATCATGGGAAGTTTACTATTAGAGCTTTGGATGAGGACGGACCGTGTGTTGTCGACAAATTCAGTCCTAGCCACAGAATTGAATTAGATTATGAATAAGTAGTATAAATCACTGACTTCCTCTAACTTTTGTGGGTCAGACTCTTGTATTCGTATCGTCATCCGGGTATAATGATGCAACTGTACTTTCATCTGCGTCATTTCCCGTTTATCTGATTGCGCTTGATTTCAATGACTAGTTTCCCTTTCAGTGTTTCACCCAATAATCACGCGTGTCGTTGCTCATAATTTCTTCTAGACTACAGAAGAGACATCATCAAGTCCTCTTGGCTACGATCAAACGGTTTCTCTGATGTATAGAATGTCATGGCCAGCTCTATAAAAAAACTTATCATGATACGCTCAAAACTTGAAACTGTAAAAGAAGAATCGTCTAAAGTAAAAAGTATGATTCGTTATAAGAATGTGGGATAATTGTTTTACGTTTCGGTGTTGTTTGTTTATTGACATTTATAATGTTTCCGACTAAACTAAGATATCTGATTACTGCTGCTATACTTATAACTCTAACAATTTTGCTATATGTATTATTCGATAAAATAATTTTAAGTAATTTTGTTTTCATCCTTTAACAGGTATGGAGACGAACATCACACTTTGGCAGTTCTTGTTGGAATTATTGCTCAGCAACCATTATAACCATATTATCACGTGGACGAATAACGATGGGGAATTTAAGCTGGTGAACGCTGAAGAAGTGGCCCGTCTCTGGGGGCTAAGAAAGAACAAGCATAATATGAACTACGATAAACTTAGTCGAGCGCTTAGATACTACTACGACAAGAACATTATTAAAAAAGTATTAGGACAAAAATTTGTGTACCGTTTTGTATCATTTCCAGAGATAATCAAAACAGAAAATAAAATCCCGTTTCATGTGAAAATGGAAAGTATTAACAAGGCTGGGGATATTCCTTTTGATAACAGTTCTTCTAAAGTGACATACATTCCTTCTGGTCCGATTTCTCTTGTTAAAGAAGAACAGACAACTCCGTTAGACCTTCGAGAAGACAGTGAAAGAAAAGCACATGTTTCGCTAAAGGATGAGAAAAATTATATCGGTACTTGGAACAGAACTGCTCCAGTTCCAGAAAAAAGAGAATGGGAAGAGAAAAGACGATTGGAAAAAGAGGAGCTAACAGGGCAAATTATAAGAAATCACTCATCTAGCCCTGAAAATAGAATATCCTTTTCATCACCGGTAAAGAGACAAAAAATTGAACCGGACAGTGACTCCTGTTCTTCACCTGCTCTTTCTTCATCCAGCTCGTCGTCTTTAATTGGAGAGATGAACATTTCATTGAATAAGACAAGAAAATCAAAACCTCCGCCAATTTATCACATCCCTGCCATCTCGAAGCTGACGTCAGGAACGCTAGGTTCTCACCAGACTCCAGTGGTGACTCTAGCTAGCCCATTTTTCACTCAAAGCAAGACTCCTGTTATGCCTTTACCAATGTGGGCACCACTGAGTCCTCTCACGCTTTCCACTCCTCACCACTCTACCGTCCAGTTTCAGTTCCCACCTCATTTCATCAGTCTAGGGTCCACTGCTTTTCCACCACTACGTCCCTTTATCTTACCCCCAAATTCATCATTTGACCCTAAATTCGTGTTTTCCCCAACCAAATCCATTCAAGTGTTGCACTGACTAAGTGAGAACGAAAAAATCTTCAAGAACATAAAGGCATATAGGTGTGGATGTGTTAATCCAACTGGTGTGTATTGAAACCATATATATATCTATATCTATATAACAAATAATTAAATCAATAAAACTAGTCGTCTGTATCTCAGTAGGCTTTGATTGATAGATTTTGGTTTACTTGTTAAACGCGAGAAGTTATCTTTCAGAATAGAGTTACTCTGTGATTACCTTTTCGAATGCCTTGTGATACATTTTTGTGCTGTAATGCATGCTATAATATTTCTAACGAAATATCAAAGGAAAATATGATGTATATACACATAGGAAGTTGTTTTATTACCATATATATATATATGCGTATTGCTCTATTTTGTACGTTAGAAAACAAAACAAGATTAGTAGAAGTATGTAGCAAGTGTGAAGGGCCTTTTGATTTTCTTGGCTAGTAGAGAAACAGTTGTGTTTCCAGGACGAAAGTTGGATTGATACCAGCTGAATAAACGCTTTTATATCGATATTGAAAACATGCACGTGAGAAAAACTGTTAAAAAGCCTCTAGTTTGTTCATTCGGACGTAAACGTCAAATGCGGCGTAAATATTATATAATTATCCTAGACACACAGACACTAATATAAGTACCGTTGGTTGACGTAACTTATATTAAATAACTTACAAACTTAACACAATATGTGTGGTAACTTATGCTGATGTGTATATGGCTGTAATTTCGTGTACATATATTTGTTTGTAAATACATGAAATAAATGCGAATGTTACGCATAAACTCATCAATTTTAGACAATAATACCTCTGTTGATGAATCAGTGTTGATATGACAGAATGTTTTCAGTTGCTGAAAATGTGGTATGACTCATAGGTGTGTAATCTTGAATATTTTAAATTTTCTTCAGAAGTTCATACTTAACGCCTTTCTTGTAAGGTACGCTTCAAATAACACAGCATAATTTTAGTTGAATGAATCTTAGAAAATACATGCCATTCTGTTTTGTTAATTATGAAGCTTTTAAGTTGTAGTTATTATAATATAGTTTAAATTAAAATTCATACCGAAATATTTAAAAGCCACTGTTATGTGTAATTAGATCTCATATCTCATGCCATTTTTGTAAATTAGTAATAAAAATAGCCAATCTTCGAGTCGATAGTAAAACATTTACACTTATTTTTTCGTTTTCTTTGAGTTCAAAGTTTTAAGTGGATTATATTCGCCTCGGTTCTTTTTTGTATCATTCACTTAAATAATGTGTTTACTTTTGTGACACCTACTTCGAAGTATAAGAATAAGAACTATTTTCTTGTCCATTACAAACATTTTTAGTAAGTTTCAATTATCATACAACAGGCAAGTTATTTGCTGCTTAGACAGTTAGCAAATTATCATATCATATTGAATGTCGGAAGGCCTTTACCTCCTTTGAAAGTTCCTACATCGTATATATATATGCATGCACATTCTGAGATTGACCAATCTGTGACAAAGTTATTTCACTGCCCTCCAATAAAATAAGACCTCTTATAGCACTGACAAGAGCAAATATAACATGATATCTTCTGTGAAACTATATGTAAGGTTAGGACTATGTATACTGAAAAGGTTATATGATAATTACACTATATACTAACTGAATGGAATTATATTATCTGTTACTGTATTGGAGGATAGCGTATGTATTATTACTTCATTTGTTTGCAACAGAGAATTCCATTGGAAATTAAAAGGTCTGTGTTATTTATCAAAAACATACAGAGAGGATGGTTAGAATTTTTATGATTACCTTCGGTCGTATAAGAGACTAAACAAAATCTTTGTTTTTGTAAAAATGAAACTTGATTAAACTCAAATTAGCGTTTTTTGTTTTCGTGTTCGACTTCAGGTATCTTTGGAATTTTTTTATTTATGTCTATTCGCAAGTTGCAAAGAAAATACACTATGGAATTATAAGTTATCAAATGTTAAGTGTTATAATTACTTTAATTGCAGCGCTGCAAGTGACTTTTTTTTTCTCTCTCTCTTATTTTTTTTTTATTTTGTGATTTGAACAAGGCTCTGGCGAAGCTTTTAAAGTGCGAAAACGCCATTTAAACTATAAGGTAAAAAAAAACACAAAAATCTTAACGTTATTCTTAAAAAATAAAATTAGAAATTCTGATTTGTAGAACAAAATATTTGATGAAATTCCTAGTTGTTACTGAGCTTGATAAGAGTGAACATGAAATTTGTTGTTGTCTTTTTCCGATAAAGAACAAAAGAAGAAAAAAGGTTAAGCCTAGGTAGCAGTATGATATTGAAGGTGAGGTAACTAAATGATAAAAAAAGAAGAAGAGTTAAGCCTAAGTAAGCGTAGACTTATGAGAGTCAAATAAACACAGTGTGATATTAAATGTAACTAATGATGTACTCGGAAAGCAAGAAAATTAAAAAATCTCTAAATACACAGTTATTTATTAAACAAACTGATACAAGCTAACAACAAGAGCGTTTCATACTATTAGAGAATCATGTGTACATTGTGGTAATTGAAATACTGATGGGGATGTCAATGACGAGACTTCGTTTCTTTATCGTTATCTCCAATGATGAACACGCCTATCTCTGGATATTTAACGCATGAAAAAAGCACTATTTCAGTTGCCTGTAATATATTTTTTATCAATTGTATCATAGAGTACCAAGGAATGAAATATTTCTTGCTATATATCCTTCCTGCATGTTTATTACTTGACACAAGAAAAAGCGCCTAATTCTATGCACATTATTTTTCATATAAGTTTTTTTCTTCATAAATCTAACATTTTGAACAAAAGTGTTTTAGAATGAAAGCTTTCGTGTTTAATAAAGCTACTTAATGGTCAGGTCGCTTATAAATACTTTTTTTCTCTGTTTCAGTGAAACAAAACTTTAGGCTTACATAAAATAAAATGTGACGATTAATTATTCAACGCACGAGCAGTTAAACCACGAGCTTTTGTAAAACTTCATTTTACTTTGAAGGTTTGTTTGTAGTTAAGCACAAAACTACACAATGAGTTATCTGTGCTGTGCCCACCACAGGTATCGAAACACAATTTCAGACTTACCACTGTGCCGCTGAGGGACTAGATTAGAAGGACTGAAGCAGAATGCTATTTACAGTAAAGAAACATTTTACTAGATCTTTTAAAACCTCCTGTTACAAATGTTCTTTTTTTACTATTTCTTAAAATTACTAATATAATTGTTTTAATGACGAACTACTAGTTTTAGCTCATAATATTTTTAATGAGTAGTGAACAACGATCTAGTCTTACGTTATTATGAAGTAAAAGCTGATGGTCCACTGAGCATAACTTTATTTCCCTCACAGATCTAACAACATCTTATTAAAATAGTTTCCAATAGGTAATACACATTTTTCAGTTCTACCTAACCTTATCTCCAAATTACAGATGTTTAGAAAACTGCTTAGGATCGTCTTAAGAAGTTTGCACTTTACTTATTTATTTATTCAGATAATTTTATTGGCGGTCCCCCAAGGCTCGGCGATAGGCCTGAAGGCTTATAATGCTAAAAACTGGGTTTCGATACCCGTGGTGAACACTGCACAGATAGTCTATTGTGTAATTTTGCCCTTAACAACAAACAAACAATGTATACTGATGCAGTTTTTTTTTTCTGGGGGGGATCTATTTCGCTTTCACACTGACATTAAGATATTTCACTTTTTTCCCATCTGTTTTTCAGGGGCCTTGTGTTATAAAGGTTGTTAAATTTAAAGTGATTGTGGAAATTCTGTGTATTACAAAAAAAGTTGTATGGAGAAAGAATAAACTAGTTTTGATTAAGAAAGGACTTGTATCGCTGAAGTTCCTCGAAAATAATTTATCCCGGAAATTAACAAACGAGCAGAGACGTAAAAATATGCATACATGCACACACCCATCCACCAAATCTAAACTGCCTTACCACACTCACAGTAACACACATTAACTCCTCCACCCAACTTACATGTACACACACACCAATATTTATGGTGATTCATAAGCTTGAATCATTCCCATACTACACTTATTTTGTGGGGCCGTGAAAATTAACTGTCAGAATATTTCTGGCTTACAGATTATAAAATGATATCACCATTAGGATAAGAATTTGGCATGTACTGAGCCTTTTAAAGCAATATTCAGAACTTGCATTGAGAAATTGTCTTGACTGTGCACTTGTGAAAAAAAAATCAAACAGTGTTTCACATAAACAAAGCCATTACCAAAGTAAACATTTAGTGGATATTTTTCACTGTATAATATGAAAAGTCACTAAATAATAATGTGACCTATGTGCTAAATGTTTTGGATTCAGTATAATTCTATTATATCTAAAGTTATTTTGTCAACATTTGTTCACCAATTTATTCTGATTTAACAGGTTTGAATGCCCCAAATTTTCTGTGCTGAGAATAAATATAGAAAAATGCTAAAAATTCATAATTTGGTGGCCATTTTGTTTGTGCAAATTTGAAGGTTAAGCTTGTTTGTTTTGGAATTTCGCGCAAAGCTACACGAGGGCTATCTGCGCTAGCAGTCCCTAATTTAGCAGTGTAAGACTAGAGGGAAGGCAGCTAGTCATCACCACCCACCGCCAACTCTTGGGCTACTCTTTTACCAACGAATAGTGGGACTGACCGTCACATTATAACGCCCCCACGGCTGAAAGGGCGAGCATGTTTGGTGGGATGCGGATTCGAACCCGCGACCCTCAGATTGTGAGTCGAGCGCCTTATCCACTTGGCCATGCCCGCTATAAATCACAGTGATTCACACACTTACGGAGCCTACTGTTTGCTTGACTCCATTATCTATCTCTCTCTTCAATCTATCTCTTCCCTCGCGCTGGTTTTTCTCGCCAGGCTTATATACTAAAAAAGAGGGCGCCTCGAAGAAACTCAGGCCTCCCCGATAATTCATGAACCTTCCCGAAACTCCAGCGCGCATGCTCCCAGCGTCACGCGACTTCTGCTGTCGTCACAATACTATATATAAAGCCTGCAGTAGTTTGCACAAACTGATCTGAAGACTTTTGAAACACCATCTTCTACACTTGAGCTGCATAAATAGATTGTATAGTCACCAGTATATTTCTACAATTGTTTCTCTAACAAGTAGTAGCTGCTTATTTCACAGTCAACTCAATATGAATACTCTGCCTAAACTATATATCAAAGAAGAATAAATTAGTTTAAGATTCAGAAACTAGTTCCCTCAGCTATAAACAGCACCCAACTACATTACATTTATTTTGTTACAAAGTGAGAAAAATTAATTAATATATAAAAAGAGCACGTTTCCCTGCAAAGCTAGAATTAGGATTATGGGTAAACATTTAAAGTGATTATATTCATTAAAAAATTGCTTATTAATATATGTATTTTGTGTTACTGTTAATAAAATTAATTGAAGAGGTATTAAGTGTGGCCACTTTCACTTTATTTTACATTCTGATTTCATTTTTTACATTTTTCTTCACACGTACATGATGTAATGATTTATTTAATCAATCTGACTTTATTCAACATATTTGGTGTTAAATATAGTCTTTTTTATTGTTTTTAACACAGTTGGCTTCAAAAAGTACGCGAGAAAACAACGGTCGTTAAAACTTTTCTGAGACTGCATCTATGGAGTCAGTAGTTTCAATCAATCAAAGTAAGACTGATAATGACTTTTTTAGAA
>NW_013665702.1:455554-459874 GCF_000517525.1 Limulus polyphemus | reverse complement strand
GTAGCCCAAGAGTTGGCGGTGGGTGGTGATGACTAGCTGCCTTCCCTCTAGTCTTACACTGCTAAATTAGGGACGGCTAGCGCAGATAGCCCTCGTGTAGCTTTGCGCGAAAACAATAATTGTTGCAAGCCCTAGACAACATACTATCTGAAAGTCGTATAAAGCTTGTTTAAGAACATTTTCAGTAACTTAATCATTTTAATATCAGGAATCACTATTTTTTTTTATTCCTGTAAACTCCCAGTGGAGCATAGGACCGTAACAACACCTCACCAACGGAAAGTTGTTGTTGCAGTTACTTGTAGCAGATTGGTTTTTACGGTGTGGAGTTGCGAGCCCTGCGCCCAACCCTCCTCCTTTCTCATCCTGGACTTGGGACCAGGCAAAGGTGGAGGTTGGCATGTTTGGTGCGACGGGGATTCGAACCCGCGACCCTCAGATTACGAGTCGAGCGCCCTAACCACCTGGCCATGCCGGGCCTTATCAGGAATCACTATAGACTGAAATCGTGTAAAAAGTTATGTAATATCTATATATAGGGTTAAAACAAATAGAACTATTTCTCGAAAATACACACAACCGTCATAGAATAGGATTGTGTAAGCCCATTAATATGCCACCAGTGGATACTAGAAGAAAGGTGAATATTTTAAAATCTTTTACTGGATTATCAAACTGTAATATTTTGAACAAAGCTTTGACATCAAAATCACACAATGAACAGATTTGGAACATTTTAAAAAAAATATTTCGAGAGTTTATGGATTCAAGTGATCCCTTTTTTAATCTAAAATTCCTTTATTCTAGTTTTTTTTTTAAAGAGTAGGGCACTATCTTTACCTGAGAGAAGAGTTGGATCCTTTACTGCTTAAGAAATTTAGAAGTTGCTTATGACACAAAGTTTAAGTAGGACATAATTTATAAATTTGTAATAACAAAAATATTCATGCTAAGAAGCACAAACAAACAATAGTTATGTTGGGATTACACCTGAACATATTGTTAACATCGAAAGCACTCATCTGATGATTCAATACATTCTAATCATTATACGTTTCAGTTTCCTTTGGTAATGGTTCATGTTTCTTTTCTGAAGGATGTTCTTCGTTCTCATAGATATAGTTAACATAATTTTGATCAGAAAATTTTTAATAACTTTTGCATTAAAAGGGAATAGTTAAAATATCTAAAAGTTAATGTAGAATCAGAACTAATGCCATCATTAAATTTTTCTCGTGGACTATAACGCATATTTTGAATAAATCGGTTTTTATTATGAAAAGTGACGTGGATTTAGTGTACGTGGTGAGGGACTTCCCAGGGGAAAATTCTTCCTTACATTTTACCTTCTCTTGGATTCAAACATCCATCAATGTGTTGGCTGTGCTTGTCGACTCTTTAAGGAAAGGAGAGGATTCTGATGGTTGAATGGTGCCTGTGTGACTGCAATATACCACTTTGGTTTTGATTCCCGTAGACAGGAGGCCCTGGACTGTCTCCCTCAGTCTCAATCAGCTGGTAAACCAAATGCTAATATTGGACGTCCTCAGTGTTGTATAGAACTGTCCGTAAAGTCTTGAACGTTTTTGACAGTGCAGTACGTCCTCTTGTAGGACTCCTTTGTGGATAGGGGTCAGTAGGAACTAAGTAATTCTCTTTCATAGACTTTAAACCAAGAACCATGTAACAATGAGATTACGTTCTGATGACTCTGCTTGGTCTTTAACAGCACCCATGCTTCATTTTCTTATCCTTCATTTATTATCAGACAATACTTTGGGTAAAAATCTAAGAAGGTGTGGAGGGGCTCATCTCAATCAATTAAGAAAAAACTTCGATTGGGAGTATATTCTAATTGAAACATCTATGTTAAAGAACAGTGACCTGTTTTTATTGCCCAAAGTCCTTAGGAGGATTCCCATTGAGGTCACCCCTATAACAACCTAAAATCATCCTGAAGAGTAATTACTGTAATAAATCATGGACGGGAGATTCAGAAATGAAATATCAAGGTGTTTCAGCTTTCTGGGGATTTTTTTGTAAGAATAGTAAATCTGAGCCGACACGATTGCTCATACTTCTCTTCTCTTTACCTTACTGCCAGTGTAAAGATGGGCTATATGACTTCTTTGGTGCTGCTATATACTATAAATCCATTACAATGTTTCAACAGCCAGCATTTTGGTTATTCAAAGACTTCATGTTGTGGTTCTTTTCCGTATGCCCATTTTAGTGGTAAGGGCTACTGTAAATCCCTTTATTTTACTGGTTTTTGTTGTGTAAACTACCATATCTAGCATCGTTCATACTCCCAATTTTGTCGTAAGTGAAAGTATGAGAAAGAAGTAGTACAACAACTGTGATCATAAATACTGTCATTTATAGTTAGACACATCAACTAGTCTCGCCAGTTTTGAAGCAAAGTGATGCTTGTACTGTATGTTTCTCTATTCCTGTTAGGATACTAATATCTATATCTGAACTTCTACCTAAGGCCTCTTTGCTCTATGATAATACTTTATTTTCCTCCATGTATTGCCCAGTTGATAAAACCACCTCAACTTCTGTTCCATTGTCTTTATGCAGCACTCTTGAGCAACTGAGTTCAGTCCATCTGGTCCAAAAGTGCAAGATTTATATGTTCTCACACTCACACTTTGGAATCACAACCATCAAGCAATTTTGTACTTTCGTTTCAATTTCATCATGGCAAGGTTTGAATAGTTCAATTAACTTCTGAAAGACAAAAATAAGAAAGGAAACTGAAAAGAACGGGCTTCTAAGGCTCCCTTCCGAGGGCTACCCAGGGTTCTCTGTGGGAAAGGAACACTAATATTGTGTATCTGTCGAGACATTCTTACTAATTTAGACGATACCAAGGTCTCGATTAATTCTTTCCATTCTTTGTGTATTTCCTTACAAACAATTTGAAAAACTACCGATCTGTCTTCATTCAATAATTTTCATTATACAGAAAGGACATGTTGTATGACAGATGGTTTCACAGAGAAATTGCACTGCTGCTTGACCATCATAATCACTCCCCGATTGTACAAATGACTACATCTTTGGAGGCCATTGTCATATGTATCTCCATTGGTCATATTAAGCTCTATTAACCTATCACCAGGAAAGTTCTCTAACATTCTCTAAGGCTTTTATTGAGCATTTGCCGTCTCCCTTAATAATTCTGGGAGACTTAAATGGATGCAATCCACTCTGAAATGATGAAGATTCATTGATAGAAGGGGTAAATCTGTGGAAATTTGCTCTTGGATTGCAACACTTCTCTCCTCAATACTGGAAAATAGGAGTAGTTTGATGACCCATGTCAGATACTTACTGCCATAGATCCTTACATTTATTCATCTTCTCATCTTTTTTCCTTTTCTTACGAGTTTGACATTATCCAATAGGCAGTGATAATTTTTCTATAATTCTAAGGGAGATTGGCTATCTAATTCATTAACCAGAGGGGAAGCTGGAGTAGGCTAACTAGCCCTACTTAACTACTATTTTGAATCTTAATCCTACCATCATTAACTTACTATCTGCTAATAACTGCATGGGGGCAGTAACTGATCATATAGTCCAGACATCTGTCCCTAAGACATCAACAATTTTTTCTACAGTATCCTCATCCATGATGGATATTTGAATACTGAATGACAAAGAGGAACCAGGAATGACTCTGATATATCTTTCACAGATATCATATGCTTTCCAAGTGCACAAAATTTCAAGGACTTGTTCTAATTCCTGGCCATTCAAACGTGATAGCGAAAAGAAATCTTGTATTCAACATACTTCCAGCATCTATTTCACCACCATTGAAAGTCATGTGGGACAAGATTCATAAAGTAAATGGAAAGTGCTCCATTTCCTCTTAATTTTGCAATCATTCGATCGGACAAGAAGTAAGTGACTTACAACACTTTTGGAGAGTGTTTTTCCTATGATTTAAGCAAATTAGCCCATTATTCTGTCTTCCCTGTCATCAACATGCAGTCCAAGCAAACACCACCTTTTTTAACAACTTTTTTGTTTGTTTTTTATCTTTATCTGCCTGGGCAGCATTTATTAAGCATGTCACGAGGTATTAGTGGCTTAGATTCAATTTTTTTTAAACTACTTTGTGTTTACGTTATACCAATTAGTATAGCATAAAATCATAGCTGATAATCTATATATTAATAGCATATAGGTTTTAAGTTCTTACTTTTAAAAGGCAATATTTTAAAAAATTCTGAATTTCCCCTAGTGTGAGAAAGGTGACACATTTTCTGTAGACATCCCATCTTTCTTTATTTTATTCACCAC
>NW_013665702.1:442395-455533 GCF_000517525.1 Limulus polyphemus | reverse complement strand
AATTACGGTTCCAATTTTGGTACCTTCCTAAAGGAACCCTAAAAACCCTAATTAAAAGGGTTTTTTTTAATTTAAAGGTACCTTTTTTCCTTAAGTTTTTTATTTTGTTTGGTTTTCAATTTGGTTACAGAGCCATCAAATAGAAAATCAGACTCCCTCTTGGTGCACACACCTGTCAGATCCTCTCTTTCAGGATTTGTTAGTAGCTTTCTCTTACATTTAATTCTATATTATCTATAACCAATAGAAAGCTAAGATTTTCATCTATCAAATGACGCATATTATTACGTGGTGTTTTGAACAGAGAATTAACAATTTTTATTTTAGTACAAGCTTTGTTCTCATGACTAGCTTGGATGAATTTCTAATGGCTCTTGTCGCATAGTTAGAAAGCCAGACAAATTATGATAGTTAGAGAAAATTATCTGATTTTTTCATGTTATTATTCTATGTTCTTTGGTGCATTATTTAATTAAATAAAAATTATTTTGTGCATTACTACCATTAGTATAAAAAGTAGGTATAAGAGTGTCATCGACAGTCGACAGCAAAAAAAAAGAAAAAAAGAAGACATGGCTAAGTAGTTTATTTCTTGTTTTTCATATTTGTTCTTTATTTATTATCATAAAGTAATCAAAATATAAAAATAGGGATCTCTTTCGGTTAGTTAAGGTTAGATTAGGTAAAATAAATAATAATAAAAATGTTTCACGAGGGACACACGCGAGCGGCTCGTTGGCACCGTAATGTGAGCTGCACGTTCCTTAAGTAATTTGCGACTTATAATGGCGCAAATAATAATTAAATAAGGTTCAAAAGGCAATAAAACAATGAAATTTAATTATAAATAGATGCATACTGTTACGAGTTTAAAGTTAATTAGGATAAACGAATGTAGTTTCATGTTACAATTTGAAGTCATTATAGAAAGAAAAAGAGGGTAATTTCGATTTATTTTCTGGTCGGTCAAATTGACCATCCTTATGTAGAGTTAGAGTAGAGTAAATAACAGATAAAATATGAAGTTTTACTGAAAACAAACATTTGAGATATATTTAGGAGGTTTTAGAGATTACACAAATGAAATTTGAAATTTTTGAAATGAAGAAAAGTATTTTTAATCTTAACATGAACATAACTTTGCACACATACTATTCAAAACAAATAGTGTTGAAATACTCGATATATTCACGGACAGCTCCGTGTTTAGTTTATTAAAAATACTTCACTAAAAAATAAGATTTTTTATACGTGTAAGACTTATAATGTTTACTGAAAGACTTCCAAATTTCGTAAAGATATACACAATATATTAAAAGTTAGGAGTATCAAATCTATAAAGACTTTAAACGAGTACAAAGAGGTCACGTGGTCTATCAAATTGACCGAGCCCGTAATGAAAGAGTTATTATAATCGGCCATTCATTTTTGTCGAATTTCAATTTGCTTTACACTGCTCTGGCAATACATTAGTTTGACCAGATGATGTGCACTATAATATTCTATGTCATCTTTTTACTGTCTATCTTGATCTTCTTTTGACTTTCAAACCAGATTTGGTAGGAAGAAAATTGTTCCAGTATATAGTGTCGGCTACTATCATCCCTTTCCCTAAGTCCAGAAAGGATACTCGAGTAACCTGCTCTGTAAGGTTTTGAAGAGGATGATTATTTGTACTTTTCTTGATGGGCTCCTAGAATTAAACAATTTTTTATATACCTCCTGATAGTTTCTATAGACAGTGATCCACCATTGACCACCTGATTTGACTTGAAATGTTATTCAGGGATGCTTTTCTCAAAAACGAGCATTTTGTTTCAATGCTTTTGATTTGTGTTACAGCACAAAGGATGTTATCTTTAGGGACCTCCATTCGTGTGGGATACATGGTCATTTGTCTGTTTTTATTCGTAAATTTAATAATGGATAGATCATTCTAGGCTAGTGTACAATCAGCGTTCTCCCGATCCTTCACACAGTACCGCAGAGCTATATCTTAAGTGCCACATGTTTTAGCATTAAGATAAGTGTCATCACTGAACAAATTCATCCAAGAATTTCGAACAGACTCCATCTCAATGACTTTCAGATTTGCTACCGTTAATCGAATATTAGGTACATTGAGTGGCCTCTCCAAACTGCCCTCAACATATTGTGTAAAATTGCTTACATGCATTTTTCATCATTAATAGGGATTGTACATTTATTTGAGTTACATCTGGCTGTGCACATATTCCTGTGGTAGTTTAGAAAAAATTCATAGGACTTCCATTTGAAAATAAGATGATTTTATTCCACACAAAAAACAGCTTAAAGTCAACTGTACAAAAATACACTTAACGCCAGCCATGTTTTTTCTATCACCTCTTGGAGAGTAAATAGGCGTTCTTTGCTCAAGATATTTTATGCTCTCATTTGATCCAAGCTGAACTACATGTTTCTGGAATTCTGAATTGAAGACTTTAGACACTGTGCATCTTCAGATTCTTCATCTTGTACAGATGCTTTCTGCACTTCTCCGTTTCAGAGTTTGTACACAAAATCCTATGATCTTCAACTTCACCTAAAACATTTGCAACTTTCTTTGCAGTATTCTGCAAAGTTTCAATCACTATCACAGTATCACAAGTACAGTACGTCTTCATGCCTCTTTGGGTCTCTTTTTTGCAAATTTACGATCTGCTATCCTAATCTGTGGCCTTCGTATCCGGGCAGAGTTGACTGAAATGGGTTTGACATGAATAGAATTGATGAATCCGATCATCAGCCCATCCCACAATGGCGTGTTAATATCCTCGCTTCTGATCTTTATTTGAGTTACCCGAAGAAGTCAAATACTCCAAAATAAAAGTGCCAAATTATTTTTAATGAACGCTTTCGAGCCATCTGTAACAATCAGAACAGAAAGACTCTGTGAGATCAGTCATGTTTCGCTGCATTTCTGTGGTTGCCACTGGATTTCCTCTATAGATTCTGTGTTCAATGTTGAGCTGTATGCAATCTCAGTCGTTATAGATTACCTAGAAGTTTTGACAATACATAACTGTACCGCCCATGCCACTTCACTGAGTTTTTAGAAGGTCTGTAATCGCTTACCATCAATTCTTACCTTGTTCTCTCTGATATTCAGAAAAGACTGACCCTTGTGTTATTATCGTCTATTTTTATTCATCTTATGTTGATTCCTTTCCATGTTGGTGACGGAGGGAACGAGGTCGTTAACATTGCGGATCCTCAGCTGGTGATGTCAGTCATTTACCTATCTCTTGTATGGATTATCAGCCTGTCGGCAAATACTACAGGTGATTTGAAGTGAGCAACTTGTAAATACGTTTTGTCAGATTAAACCTAAAATTACTGATTGGTTGTTTAGTTTTGAGAGTGGTGAGAAGAAGGAATTTGTCAGCATTGGCTATAGTTTTCTTGCACACCAATGTGTGAAAAATGAGACTCTACAGCGTTAATCAGCAGCATTGTTTTAGACATGTTCTCACTCATGATGTCCATTTGACTTTAGGCAATGCCATTGGCAATTATGACACTGTTTTTATCGACCATGTTCTTTACTTGTTACTAGCAATACGCTTTTTAACTCTAATTCATAATTTAAAATTATAAATCACACAGACATCTGTATTATATTTTAATTTTAGAGACTTTCTTAATTTTATTGTGAATATTATTAAAAATAAAAATAAAGGATATTTTTTGTTTAGTGTTAAGCACGAAGTTACACTGTGGGCTATCTGTGCTCTGCCTTCAGCGGGTATCGAAACCCAATTTTGTGATAACTTTTCAGCCTTGCCGCTGAACCACCTTGGGGCATAAAAATAAAATAAAGTAACAATATATTAACGTATTCAGCCAGTATGGCTCTACGCCAAAAGAAACACACACAAATCAACAACAGCAGATAGATAAAAATGTACAAATCGTGTTGGTTTCCTTTCTAATTTTAACAAACATACAAAACAGCTGGTAGTAATAATTTGCTGTTTTATTAAGCTTTTCTTTGTTTTGTCATTCAGTAAGAATCAGCACAGTTTTTCTTTTTCAATCTGTAGTGGTACAGATTGTAATGTTTAAAGCATATGCTTATATCGCATAACAAATACCATACCCCGACTGTTATTCATGTCTTAGATTTACATATCCAATTGACAGAGTGTATTTTATATTGGGGGGGAGGGAGATTGAGGAAAGAAGGTTTGTTTGTTTGTTTCAGAATTTCACGCAAAGCTACACGAGGACTATCTGCGCTAGCCGTCCCTAATTTAGCAGTGTAATACTAGAGGGAAGGCAGCTAGTCATCACCCCCACCACCAACTCTTGGGCTACTCTTTTACTAACGAATAGTGGGATTGATCGTCACATAATAATGCCCCCACGACTGAAAGGGCGAGCATGTTTGGTGGGACAGGAATGCGAGAGGGAAGAAGGAGGGATTATTTTGTAAAATGAAAAGTTAATTCAATTATTACGTGAAATTTGAATAACTTTACATTTACACTTACCATACATATAAACCTAGTGGTAAAATAGATATTAACAATAATTATGGTATTTTAACCTAGAAGCTTGGTAATTAATATTTCTTTATAACTAATTTAACTGGATATAATATCGGCTAAATATGAATATTGAAATCATATATTCAAACAACTTTTACAAAGACAACATATTATTGATACGTGGTGAGAGAACTATTGGTGAAAACTATTAATTTTGTTTCACGGATTTCAAAATTACTACTTGTTATTTCTATCATTATAAACAGTTATATTAAAAACTTACTTTGAAACGGTTAATTATTGGTTTTATTACCAATATTCTATAATGATTTCCCGATTTCCCTTTAAAGATAATTTTCTTTTATTCATAAAATAGACTTATAAGGAGCAAGTAAAAAAAAAAAAAGTAAATCTTATCCTGTGCTTGCCCCTGTTGCTGTATGATGAATTAAATATTAAATTTGAAAACTACGTGTAGTTAAAGTTTGCCTGTCTGATTTGTACTTTAAACAACTGGAACGTTGAAGCTCAACTGGTAGAGAAATTATGTTTTCTTTAAATTTAACGGTAGTTCTAAGACTAAAGGATGATGATGTTATACGATAAGGCCCTCGATAGCACAGCGGAAAGACTGAGAACTTATAACGCTAAATCACGGGGTTCGTTCCATGCTTTAAGCTCGTTAAAGGTAGCCCACATTACAACTTTGCGCTTGACAATTTACAATCACCGTACCATTCAAAGCGAAATTCTCAGAGTTACCTGCCATCTATTGGGAAACATGTTAATAACTCACACACTTTCAATGAATATATCTTAATGTAACTCAATGATATTAAGGTTAAATTTCATATTTCAACAATAATACGCATAGATAAAAATATCAAGTGATTAAACA
This sequence comes from Limulus polyphemus, assembly GCF_000517525.1. Classification (NCBI taxonomy): domain Eukaryota; kingdom Metazoa; phylum Arthropoda; class Merostomata; order Xiphosura; family Limulidae; genus Limulus; species Limulus polyphemus. Next base: position 450,124 of record NW_013665702.1, on the reverse strand, counting down.
AATTATACGAAAACGACTTATATTGTCGTAAACTTTTCTGTATAAGTTTATTGCGTATATATATATATATATTTCAATCAGTTCAGAACCTTCGGATGAAGTCGAAAAATGTTATTATTTGGTACAGGACACTTAGGTAGTCTAAATATGTAAATAAAATCAGACCTTCCATCAAACTGCAGCACTTTTGCCCCCAGTGGCACATCAGTATGTTTGCGGACTTACAACGCTAGAAACCGGGTTTCGATATGAGTGGAGGGCAGAGCACATATAGCTCATTGTGTAGCTTTGTGTTAACTACAAACAAACACGCAGAACTCTTTAAAAACGTGTAATTTATTATTTTTAATATAGATTTTTTAACAGAGTGTGATGTAATCTATTTTTTAAATATAGAAGGTGTTCGTTGTGATTTAAATAATTTTTGTGAATATATTTGATAACATTATAACGACGTATTAATACGCAGAAATTCAAAACCTGTTTTGGTTTGTATGTTTTGAATTTCCCGCAAAGCTACATGAAGGCTATCTGCGCTAGCCGTCCCTAATTTAGCAGTGTAAGACTAGAGGGAAGGCAGCTAGTCATCACCACCCACCACTAACTCTTGAGCTACTCTTTTACCAACGAATAGTGGGACTGATAGCCACATTATAACGCTCCCACGGTTGAGAGGGCGAGCATGTTTGGTGGGACGGGGATTCGAACCGCGACCCTCAGATTGCGAGTCAAGCGCCCTAACCACTAGGGCATGCCGGGCCACCTGTTTTGGACTCTACGTAGTAGGTGCGGATTTATTTTATAACTTTTTGCTACTACTAGCGATAACTCTTCATGAAAAACAAAATTTTAATTTCCATGTGTGGAAATTTATATATATATATATAATTTGTTTTGAAGTCCAACTGACCCTAGGTCCCAAAATATAAACAAATGCATAGTAGGGATCCCGCGGACCTTTCACTATATTACATGGGAAATTAGAGGTAAAAATAGGTGATTTGCTACAAACATAGTATATATATATATATATTGTAAACAGAAGATGAAAACCCCTCAGATGTTTAGGTATACAGGAGTTCGGATTTACTGTTTTATTAGGCTACTTTCCATAATAAATGTAGGGTGCTTACGTTTCCTGAATTCAGCATACCTAAATATTGTTTAGGAATAATTAAATAAGGCTAATAATAAACAAAAAACCAGGTAACTAAAGCAAAAACAAATAGCAAAGAAAAACTGGTGCCTTAATCCAAGCGACCTCTCCTACGCATCCCAGGAACAAGCGTTTAGGTAAGACAATAAAATATAGAGCTCGTGCCTCTTTACTTTTTTATCTTATATACATATAATATAGATTATATAGAAATAAAACCAAATCAGTTTTGTTCATTTAACATTATTAGAACAGGAAGTGTGCAAACAGCATTTTCAAACCTATAATGATCATAGTTATGTAAACTACGAAAATCCGACCTTAAAAAATACAACTGGAAACGTAACACAACGAATAACGCCAAAGTACAAATTATAGTGTGGGGAATTATGTGTTTTGAGATTTGATGTACCTGCGGAAGTAGAACGTATAAAATGGTCTGCCAGGTATAAACTCGATTCATATTCTCACCTGTATTATAAAGAAAAAATAACAGATACGAGGGCTAATATATTTATTTTTACGAAAAAACCTTTTGAAGTTACATACAGATAAAATGATGATTTGATTAGTCTAAATAATTTGTATATAACTAATTATATTTATAACTAGCTGGAGTAAATTCATGTAAATTCATGATTAATGAAAGATTATCTCAGAACATGAAAAGTTGCTTCCCTTATATGTAATTGTAAAAAAGAAAAAAAACACCCATAAAAACTACAAAACGATAATGCAAAACTGAAAATTTTTCATGCCGACTTTGGTGAAGATCCATATACAGGTAGCGAAGTAGTGGTAAAAAATACTAAAACGCCCATAAAAACCGTAAAACTGACCATTTATATGTGTCCCCACATGGACCTAATGAACCTCCATACCAATTTTGGTGACGACCCATCTACACCCTGCGAAGTAGTTACATGGACAGACAACGGACAGTGCTAATATATCTATATAGATATATATCCTGGTAATCTACAAATATAGAATACTCGTGTTTTTGTACCGTTGTCGGCAATGATATGGCGGCCATTGTGTAGTTGAAATATTGCTACATACTCTTCTTCTTTAAAAACCCTAGGGGACTTAATAAAAAATCTAGTGTTTAAAAATGCAATAACACTAATACTATTCTTTCCTGAAATATATAATTGATTATAATCACACTTCTTCAACTTAGAACTTAGGTTAGGAATACCATAGCATATCTTTAGCATAACAATATTATTTTAGCCTTAACATCTATGGAGCTAGGAAGACTATTTCAGGGGATAAGTTTTAGTCCTTCACCTCTCACCAGAGGTCCGTTTTTAATAGCCTGCTGATTTCATTTCTTTTCTCTTTCTCTTTATTGTTTTTTATAAGCATTCACCTTTCCACATCTGGCCTCAAATAGTGAGAGATGGCATAGATACGAGTTGATGTGAGTTGTGAGCAGTCACACCTACTTTAATTTGTTTGTAACAGGTGAGAATGGTAATATAGTAGACAGAAGTATCTCTACAGTGAAAGATGGCATAGATACGAGTTGATGTGAGTTGTGAGCAGTCACACCTACTTTAATTTGTTTGTAACAGGTGAGAATGGTAATATAGTAGACAGAAGTATCTCTACAGTGTTGTAGGTCTTACTTCCACAGGTACAACCAAATCCAAGATACATAATTTCCCACACTATAATTGACACTTTGTGTTATTGTTTGTGTTGTCCTTCCTGTTGTATTCCTTTAAGCATGATTTTCATAGATTACATAATGTTTATACACACACACACACACACATATATATATATATATATACATACTGCAATATAAATGCTATTTTTTGCCTTAAATAAAATTGTAAAATAGTTGTGCTGTCCTCCTTACTGCATATGATTTTCATAGTTTACATCATTATATATGCATATTGTAATTTCAATTTTCTTGACATTAAATAAAATTGTAAAGCAACATTCGAATTTCAAAACAGTTGCAAATGTTATGGCGCCACCTTGTGGAAGTTAGGATACAAAACTTTCTAATCATATCTAAATCGCAGTCTTTATAACGTCTTTATTATGTCTCAATTGTATTAACAATAATGCACAGTTTACAGTTACTTTTCTGAACGCACGAATAATTGAGGAAAATCGCTGTTTTTGCTACCCATGAAGTGTAGGTTCACATGTTTGTAATTTTCACAATAGGTACTTTATCATTAAAAACATACAAACAAGACTTTACCTTAGTTGTACCTTAGCATACTCTTGTAATATTCAAAATTTCTACTATTTTTTTTTCCTGTACTGAAGCCAATTAAATATTTACATATTACATTAGCTTTTAGTAATTTACGAATATTATAACCCAATTTCATGAAATCGAATGTAAATTTCCTTCTACGTACTCCCATTTACTTGTTCACGTAACTTAAACTTTATGAAAGTGTTGCAGTTTTGTTTTTATACTTGTTTTATGCACGTTTGTGCCTCATTGCTAGTCAGAAATACATGACTCCTTAATCACAGAATTCTTTTGTGCTGAAAAACTACTCAAAATGACTTGAGATCAGGCCTAGTTTTCTTAAGTCTGTCTAGAGAAAACTATATGTTGTTCCAGTTTGGACAACAACCAAACTGGCATATTGCCACTACGTATACTGTAAGGCATACCTTTCTTTCTTGCGTAGAATACTATTATGATATGTTTTTTTTAAGTTTAAATATGACACTAAAAAATTTAAAATAATTCTCGTATTGATCCTGAAATTCAAGTCTAGGTTAAAATCCTTTGCATTTAATACCAATATAATAACTTTTAAACCAGTTTATGGCATAACATAACGTTCTGAAACAAAATGGGACCTACTGGTCAATCTCGGCTGTCCCATCCTCTAAATTAAACTAAAACTATTAAATAAATACATTTAAAAAAATCTTAAAGCCAACCCTTTTCATTCATATAGTTATCAAGCTTTCTCTTAAGCTCACTTAAATTCTTCCCAGGCACCATACTAGTAACTCTTCTCTGAACCATTTCCAAGAATTCAATGTGTTTCCTAAGGCAAGGAGTCCTAGACTGAACACAATATTCCAAATGTGGCATACCCAGTGACCTATACAATGAAATTATAACTCTTTAGACTTGAATTCAATATTTCTGTAGATATAACCTAAAATCCCATTTGCCCAACTTACTAAATAATTTAAATCCTTTTCTAAATCAACAGAATCGTCTTCACAGCTAGCAACACCCAAGACTTTAATATCATCTGCAAATTTAAGTAATTTATTGACCATTCCTTCATCTATGTTGTTGATGTAAATCAAAAAAGAGCAAAGGTCCTAAGATTAAGCCCTGATTAAGCACTTATGACATTAATCCAGTTTGACTGAATTCCATTTATAACAACCCTCTGCTTTCTTCCATCTAGCCACTCTTCAATCAAATTTGCTAACTTATCCCCCACACCTATAAAGAGAATTTTTGTACAAGCCTTTGATGTGGCATCTTAGCAAATGCTTTCTGAAAATTCAGATACACCAAATATATACCTTTACCCAAATCTCCATAAGCAGTAACCTTTTCAAATAATTTCAAAAAATTTGATTATTTTGAATTTGTAACCAAAATATTATTATTCATTATCCATATGCAGCAAAACATTGAACCTAATACAGCAATGATCAATTGCATCCAGATGTTCCCCAATTTCAACCCTATCAATAAATTTTATATTTGAAGTTAACAATAAGTCTAAAATAGCATTGTTTCTAGTAGGTTCCTTGACTAATCAGTGAAGAAATCAATCTTGAACAGTTTCCAAAAACCTTTCTTCCTCATGGTTTGACTCTAGCATTTCCCAATCTATATTCCTAAAATTAACATTCCCACATAATTATGACTTCATTAACAGCTGAAATCTTAATCTAAATGTAAAGTTTCTCACTAATTTCATCAGTATCATCTGGTGGTCTGTAAAAAATTTCCAATAAAAGCCTTTTCCCTTTATATCCACCAATAGAAATCCAAATGGATTCACTCTCTTTGCTGTTATCTTTGATATCCTCAAGTTCAACAGGATGTAACTCACATATCACATATAAGGCCACTCTTCTCCTTTTCTTTAGTACTCTGTCCCTATTAAATAACCTACAACCTTGTATTTCAAAGACATTTCTGACATCAAAATTATTTAGGTTTATGTGAGGAATCTCTCATGTTTTGTTTAACTGGCATTAGGCCACATAAGAATAACCGATATTTTAGAAGACCCCATACCTAGAAATTGAGCCGACTCTAATTTTTCTATTAATATCGAAATTTCCATGTTTATTTACAAATGTTTGATCGAAGCGCTACCTATAAAAAGACTCGATTGACGATTATTTCCATCTTGTGTCGCCCATTAACAAGGGTTGGCATTGCAAATGGCGTCGATACATATGTATGTGTGTGTATATATATATATATTATTTTAGTGTTAGAGGAACATATCAATCAGCTTCTTCAAAAATAAAAAAGCTCCCCTCTTTTAGGTTTCTGTAATTATCTGTTGAGAAACAGGAATTTTTTTATCTAACCTTAGAAATATTTAATTCTTGAAATTAGCAATTAACAAGTGTTTACAAAACCTTTCTTTCGGATTTCAATTAAAACAACTACAATAGACTAATATTCATGTCTAAAAAGAAAAGATGCTAACATATATCGTAATATGGCTTTATTTTCTATTGCACTCTTCATAAAACTTTAGAGAAACTGTCAGAGATGAGGAAGGGACATTATTTTTCCGAAATGCCGCAACGAGCTTTTGATATCAACATGACACCAGGAGGCAGTGTGCTACAGACATTTCAACAGACAGACCTTATAGCAACGACAGTCGATTGTACTTAAGAAGAAGCTAATTGCGTGTCAAGTTAAGAGATAATTGACAGTAAAATGCCATATAAGAAAATACTATATTCATATGTTTCAGTGTAATTTTCTTCTATGTTTAAGGACAAAGCTCTATGATTTAGAGCACAAAGGGACATACATTGTTTTGGGGATAAATTCAGGTTAACATTGAGTTTTTGCCACCTTTGAGACAACATATTTACCAATTCACAGGTGTTTGGAGGAAAGTGAACATAATTTTTGAAGATAACACCATTTAAATGTTAAGAGACAACAACAAAACACATGGTTTATTTTGTGAAAATTCAATTAGACGACAAGATAATCACTCTCAAACACAAGTTAAAATCCCAGTACACTGCCCTCTTGTGTAAACTTTTGCATACCAAAAGTTCATTGTGAAGTAATCAGCTATATATTCATATACGAGTCTCTGATTGGTTGGGATTATGAAAGCCTATCCAAGTACCCGTGTAGTATTTTTTTATTAATTTTAGGCCTTATCTTTCAGTCCCGTGGGCCCCCCAGTGGCACAGCGGTATGTCTGTGGACTTAAAACGCTAGAATACGGGTTTCGATACCCGTGGTGGGCAGAGCACAGATAGCCCATTGTTTAGCTTTGTGCTTAATTACAAAAAAAACAGTCCTGTGGAAATATTTCACGCGCAACACTGTGAAATGACTGGGTAATTGTTAATGTAGAAATATATCGTATGACTCAGGCTACTAAAAGGACTTAAAATGCCTGTTAATATTTCGAAACACAACAGTTAAACATTAAAGTAAGATTTCTTTCAACTTCAACGTTGGCCTTCTTAAAGCGTGATACAACAAACGATGATCAGTTTTATTTAATGGGTAAATTTTGAAAAAGCTTTTTGTCAAATGTTTATCAAGTGTCGTATATAGATGAGACGTGAAACATTAAGTTTGTTTGTTTAATGTTACTCATAGTATATGTAAGGGATTGAATGTTTTTGTTTTCAAAATACAGCAAACTTTAGAACACATACAAAGCTGATATCTTAGCTAACTAACAATATGTGTAAAGTTAGGAATGCGAATTGATCCAAAATGTACAACATAATAATCATCCAAACTATAGTGTTTTGTTTGTTTGTTTTTGAATTTCGCACAAATCTACACAAGGGCTATCTGCACTAACCATCCCTAATTTAGCAGTAAAAGACTAGAGGAAAGGCAGCTAGTCATCACCACCCACACCCAACTCTTGGGCTACTTTTTTACGAACGAATAGTGAGATTGAATGTCAAATTATAATGCCCACACGGCTGAAAGGGCGAGCATGTTTGGTGGGACGGGGATTCGAACCTGCGCCCCGCAGATTGCAAGTCGAACGCCCTAACCATCTGGCCATGCCAGGCCCAGACCATCTTGTACGAGTCGAAGTTGAGGATGAAGGATTTAATAAAAACCGATAGATTAAATATTAAGCGAACAGTTACTTTGATTCAGTATTGTTTTCTCCTGTTTCGAAACAAATAGTATCTTGAAAGGTAATACATTTTTTCAAGATTTTCCAGTTCATTGTTTTGCACAATGAAATATTGACGAACTTGGCAAGTTTGCTTGGCACTTACATAATATTTTAATTTCGGTGACGAGGAACCCACTTTGAGACTAATAATGGCTGGAGACGGCTTGAATGGGTAATGAAGAAAAACTTT
>NW_013665702.1:426590-441829 GCF_000517525.1 Limulus polyphemus | reverse complement strand
TAAACTTATATTAAAGTTTTTCTTCACTACCCATTCAAGCCGTCTTCAGCAATTATTACATAATATTTACCTAATTTTGAAAATTATCTGTTAATTTTTATATACATACCAATTAAAATATCTAAAAATATATTTTACACCTGAAATTGTTCATTGGATATTTTAACAGGCTATATTGCCACCTAATGTACCTGTTTGACAGGTTATGCTACCACTTAATGTACTTGTTTGACAGGTTATGTTTCCATCTAATGCACTTGTTTGACAGGTTATGTTACGACTTAATATACTTGTTTGACAAGTTATGTTACCACCTAATGTACCTGTTTGACAGGTTATGTTACCGTTTAATGTACCTGTTTGACAGGTTATGTTACCGTTTAATGTACCTGTTTGACAAGTAATGTTACCACCTAATTTACCTGTTTGACAAGTTATGTTACCATTTAATGTACCTGTTTGACAGATTATGTTACCACCTAATTTACCTGTTTGACAAGTTATGTTACCACCTAATTTACTTGTTTGACAAGTTATGTTACCATTTAATTTACCTGTTTGACAAGTTATGTTACCATTTAATGTACCTGTTTGACAAGTTATGTTACCACCTAATGTAACTGTTTGACAAGTTATGTTACCACCTAATTTACCTGTTTGACAGATTATGTTACCACCTAATTTACCTGTTTGACAAGTTATGTTACCACCTAATGTGTTTGCTTGAAACTTTTCACTTGAATATTCTAAACATCTTTACATTGATCGAACTTTAAACATGTCTCGTATTTCGATTTTTTCTTTTGTCATCTAGAAAGTTACAAAATATATTTAAAAAAGATGTGTAAGAGAGACAGAGAAAATAAGGTTAACGTTTTAACTAAAGAAGAATGGTATTATAGCTATAGTTTGTCAGCCTGCTTAGGTTATTGGTTGTCTACCAGCCACAAAATTGAACGCCTACTGTTTACAATACTGTATTCTTTTTTCATCTTCTTTGTACTGATGAATGTCACTTAGTCGAAACTTTGATCAGATGTTCTCTCACTCATAAAGTTTTTTAAGAGATTTTTTCTGACGCTGCAACCACATTATATGTTTAGTACCTTTGCTGTTGCCTCCAGCAATAAGACTGAGGGCTTATAACGCTAAAAATCGGGTTTCGATCATCGTGGCGAGCACAACTCAAATAATCCCATGTACAAATATGTGCTTAATGAAAATAAACAAACAATAAACAGAGTTTTGCTATTTTTCAGTATGGATAATCTATAACTCGGATAAGTCGCTTCTGTGTTAACAGGTTTTACAAAGGTTAGTAACTTCTTTTAAAAGTATTCAAACAGCCCTAAAAATAATAAGAAAGCGTCACTCGCTGAAGTTTCCACATACTATTAGTTTTTTCCTGTATTGTTATTTGTACTGATTAAAAAAATCACGTTTTACTAACCTAAGCCGAGTGAATGTCTTAAAACGCGGCATTGAGTTATTTAAATAAATTTACGGTTATAATTACCATTGTTGGTATTTATTTTAATTTCAAACCAATTTCAAGAAGAAATAACGAGAAATTTAGGCCTAATGTTATTTCGTCAAGTAAAGTTTACAGAAGCTTACATCGCCAAGGGTTTAAGTGCAAAGCGTTAGGTGGTAAAACGTAACTGTGTATGCGCTAATACTCTTGGTTGCAAGTTATGGGCTATCAACTGAAAGAGTGGACATTAGAAATAACATCACATTAAAATATTTAAAATTATTATACATTAAAAAAAATCACTGATATCTAATGTAAAATAATAACAGAATAGCAGATACTATAAAGAATGAAGCTCATTTACCAGCAAAATATTAATGTAAAAAATATATATTTTTTATGCCAGCAGATGGCGTTTGGTAGTAAATAGGACGAATTTCAAGTTAGTACAGTAGTCATTATGAACACACACAAAGACTCTTGAATTCTATTTACATGCACATTAATTAGATTTATTTAAAGTGTGTACATGTTAAATAAATGTACACAGGTATGAACGTTTTCTATTCTAAAGAGAAATTTAGAGAAACAGTTGTGTAACTTCGTGTCACAGAAAGGACAAAGATATCATTTTAGATTGATGATTTCATCTTCTCCCGCTTTTCAGCATCCGGTCTCTGAAGGACGATAGGTTAGGCCATCTGCCCTTATAGTGAAGGATGTAATCAGGTAGATCCACTCCCATAGCAGCTGAAAAAAAAAGTGACAATTCATTTAGAGTTAAAACTGTTGATGTATCTCTTCAAACGATTCCATATTCTGACATTTATATTAATAGCGTTGGCAGACTTCTCTGGAAAAAAATCATAGTAATAGCTTTGTAAGTCAACAATAACGAAAGAAGCTTCATGGATACAGCAACGGTTTCATTAAACAGTGCTATAATGAGAAAGTTTATCCAAAATGCCGGTTTCATTTAACAGCGTTATAATGATAAAGTTTATCCAAAGTGCCGGTTTCATTTAACAGCGTTATAATGATAAAGTTTATCCAAAGTGCCGGTTTCATTAAACAGCACTATAATGAGAAAGTTTATCCAAAGTGCCGGTTTCACTTAACAGCATTATAATGAGAAAGTGTATTCTGAGTTCCGGTTTCACTAGATATCACTACAATGAGCAAGCATTTGTCCATAATACTTATTTCATTAGAGTGTATTACAATGAGTCAAGTTCACCCGCAATACCGGGAATATATCGAGAAAAGCTTGAAGATCACAATAAAGGTTTCGTAAGACAACATCCCAAAGAGAAAGCTTTTGATCACTAAAAGGTTTCATAAACAACACTATAACGAGAGGAAACTGAGAACCGCATCACCGGTTTTGTAAGATAACACTACAAACGGAAAACCTTGAAAACTGCAGTATCGGATGCGTAAGACAAAAGAAGCTATGTATTGAATTACGGGATTCGTAAGACTACAACGAGAGAAGTTTAAAACTGCAATACTGATTTCGTAGTGTAACATTACATCGAGAGAAGCTTGACCACAAAACGTTTTCTAATTCATTATACCTGTGACAGTATACCTATAAACACTGAAACAATTACTGTGGCAGTAGACCTATAAACACTGAAACAATTACTGTGGCAGTAGACATATAAACAATGAAGCAATTGCTGTGACAGTATACCTATAAACACTGAAACAATTGCTGTGACAGTATACCTATAAACACTGAATCAATTGCTGTGGCAGTAGACCTATAAACAATGAAGCAATTACTGTGGCAGTAGACATATAAACAATGAAGCAACTTTGATTCAGTGTTTATAGCTATACCGCCATAGCAATTGTTTCAGTTTTTATACGTCTACTGCCATAGCAATTGCTTCATTGTTTATACGTCTACTGCCACAGTAATTATTTCAGTTTTTATAGGTATACTGCCATAGCAATTGTTTCAGTGTTTATAGGTCTACTGCCACAGTAATTATTTCAGTGTTTATAGGTCTACTACCACAGTAATTGTTTCAGTGTTTATAGGTATACTGTCACAGCTTTCAGTGTTTATAGGTATACTGCCATAGCAATAATTACTATGGCAGTATACCTATAAACACTGAAATAATTACTATGGCAGTATACCTATAAACACTGAAATAATTACTATGGCAGTATACCTATAAACACTGAAGCAATTGCTATGGCAGTATACCTATAAACACTGAAACAATTGCTATGGCAGTATACCTATAAACACTGAAACAATTGCTATGGCAGTATACCTATAAAAACTGAAACAATTGATATGGCAGTCATCTTCGAAAGATTTTAAGAGGAAAAGCTTAGTTTTTACAAACGATGAGCACATTTTCCATTTACTGTTGAAGCTTTTGTAAGATAATGATACCAAATTCCTTATTTTTTATACTTTTAAGTTCTTATGAGCAATCAGTAACGAGGTGTATTGTGTTTTTTAAATTTGTAGCTCTTCGAGATCGATCCCTCTCTAAAAAAAAAGACTGTTTTTAAAGACGTAAATCGGTGACGCAGATGTTTCTAGTATCCTTTACTAAACAGGTATTTTCTTCCGTAATACTGGTGGTAATACATTACTGGAATCCGACTTTATTGAAAGTTTTTATTCTTAATCGGCTCTTCCATTTCTTGTTTTGTTTATTTTGTTTTTGCATCGCAGTTGTTATTGTAAGTCATGATTTACTATAAGAAAAATAAATGCTTTAATTTACTCAGTTATTTTTTGTGCTTTATAAGTAAAATGTATTCATCCAAAGCACAATGTGAAACTTTTATAGTTGACCTTGTTGTGGATAAAGTTTAAATATCTGCACCTTTGTACTAACTATGTATAAGAAAGTATATATGTTACGTTTCGCTTTGTCTTCTTATGGATAAAGTTTAATATGCATTCAAAGCTTAAACGTTTCAAACATGACGTTCAAATATCTGCATCTCTGTACTATCTATATGTATATCTAAATTCGCTATGTTTGTCCGTCTTGTTGATTTTTTTCTAGATAATATATTTTTACGACGGTGCAAAACACGCAGATTGAAAAAGCTTGTAAATAATATTAAGTACAAAACAAAAATAAACAATGAAACCCTTAGCGCCACCTGTAGGGAAAAAATGTTTTATCGTTTTTTTTAGATATTTTTAGCTATGTACAACCGACAAAGTACCGCACTAACCCTCCCGAGGGTGCTGTGAGGATTATAAGCGACTCTCTTTTATATATATATTTCTAATGACCAATGCAGTCTGTGATTTAAGTTTGCGTGGGAAAATTTTTAATTAACAGTTTTTTTTTTATTTTTATACATCAATCAGAGGTACTTTTCTGTTTGGGTAAAGATCGGTAATGTTAACTGAAAGAAAAAAAAAATAATCACGTGGAGCAATCGTTGTACTCTTACTGGACCACCAGAGTTGTGTCAGTTTTTGTCAGGAGGGTGAGAACTTCCTGGTGGTTTTCATTTCACCGATATTCGAAGTTCAGTGTGTGTGTGTATATAGATTATTCTCCAAGGATGCGTCGGTCTTTTACACAGACATGAATCCATCAATGTCACAAACATGTAGAATTACATAAAAGATAACATTTTCTCTATCTGGCTATATTCACAACGATTATCCCAGAACTAGTCCTTTAGCAATCACCCAATCAGAAGCTCAAAATTACATGTATTATCTAAAGAGTTGAGTAGAAAATTTCCTATCAGCTGTATGCCGGGTGTGATCTAGTGGTTAGTGTGCCCGTACTGTGAATTAGTGGCTCATACTCCGCGTCCCCTTGTCGCGAAAACACTTTTTACACTTTAGGGCCGTGGGTGCGTTAGAAGAGTGATGGCAACATCTCATTATTTGGTTAAAAAAGACGAACTCAAAAGTTGGAGATCGGTGCTGTAAGTAGTTGCCTTTTTCTAGTCTATTATTTCAAAATTTTCGACGGCTATACTAAGTTATGTGTAGCTTTGCGCGAAATTCTGAACAAACAAAGTATATCAGCTGTAATTACTACATTTTTATACACAGTGATGGCTTTCAGTAGGCACGATCACCGATAATACGTACCTACTATCTATGGTAGGTACAAGTCTTGCACTGGACCTATTATCTCTGGTAGGCCTAAATATTGCATTGGTACCTGCTATCTATGGTAGATCTAAGTCTTGTATTGGTACCTATTATCTCTGGATCTATTATCGCTTTGAGTCACGATCCCTTTGAATTAGCCTTGATCATCAAAATGACGATTTGAGTCACGCTTACTTAGAATTAGTCGTGATGGTCTTCATTATGCATGGGGTCACGCTTACTTATAATTAGTCGTGATGATCTTCATGACCCATTGAGTCACGCTTAGCTTATGAATTATTCATGATGATCTTCCTGGCCCATTGAGTCACACTTACTTAGAATTAGTCGTGATGGTTTTCCTGGCCCATTGAGTCACGCTTACTTTGAAATAGCCGTGATAATATGTGTGACGCGTAGAAGAGTGTAAGTTGGAAAATGTTTATTGACCATTTTTGGAAGATAATTATATACTAAATAGTGTTCTTTTTTGTCTGTTTGTTAGTTTCCTTTTAAATATTTTAGTATATTAAGATGGCGTAAAGTGTATCTTTTTCGTTCGTGTCAGTTTTTGTTGTGTTGTGTCATCCCTTTGGCCCGATTAACAACTCTCGTGTTATTTCTTTTTTCTTTTTAAATAATAAAATGAAACTAATTAATATATGCTGTGAAATATCCGATGACTCCTTTTTATAATATACATAACGCATTATTTAATTATATGTTAAGTTAACTAAAAAACGAACATACAGAGGTTTGAATTTCTTACCTGTTCTCTTACGTTCGTGCTTCATTCTGTTCCGGACCTGATTGAGAGCTATCATGTGTTCTTCAATACGGTTATCGCCAAAGAAGGGTATTATGCTTGGATTAAATTCCTCATCTAGATCGTGATAAACAAAGGGATGAGGCTGAACTGCCGTGCAAAAGCAGGCTATCCACAGCACGAGATAGCAAGCAGTCAGAGACCTGTAGAATCGCATGATCTGTGTGAAAAGGAAATATATTTATAAACTTTCGCATTTCTATCTTTGTAGTTTTAGTCTATTGAATAAGACTAATAATTGTGCCCATTAGTCTGAAGGTATAGTTCTGTAGGTTTAGTCATAGGAACTGGACTATTAAGAGTATTTATAAAAAATAATCCCACGTTTAGTGATAATAACTTATAAAGTAATAAGGTAAATGTTCATAACTTCATGAGTTATTATATATGAAACTCCATATCTAAGTTTATTATAATTTAAGTATTAAGGTGAGTGTTCAAAATTCCATGGGTGGTTACAAAGGAAACCTCCATATTTAAAGCAATAATAACTTAAGTATTAAGGCAAGTGTTCTAAAGGCCACTGGTGATTATAAAGGACAGCTCGTATTTAAATGATTGTGTCTTAAAAAACATTTGTCAGAGGAACTAAGGGAACAAGATTTCTCCAGAGGCACATTAAGAATCACAAGTTTTGTTCAGAATTTTTGAATGTTTTTGTAGTTCTGGAAAAGTTACACTACAACTAAAAAAAAAGATAATTGACTAAAACACTTCTTTTTGCGATTTTTGTTTTGTCTGAACTTGCTGTTGTGTATTTCATTGGATTCGATTTTCGAATTATTTTGTAGTTTCGTGACAGTTGTCAGCTTTTTCGCGCGCTCTCCTTTTTGCGAGCTACTCTTTGCTACGCTCTCGTTTTTGCGAGCTACTCTTTGCTAAGCGTACGTTTTCGCGCGATTTTCTTTAAAAAAATGGTAAACAGTAATGCAGCTGCGAAAACTTTGCATACCTTAGTACAGTTTTCTGTGTATCTTGTTTGGTAAATTTCTTACTAACATCGTATTTAAAATACATTTTTAATATTGTATTTTGTATAATTTCTGAAAGCGTAATAATATTTTTTACCAAAAAATAAATTGCTTTAATTTTATATTAGAAAACGTTTCTTTTTTAGTTTCAAGTCCTATCTTCCAGTATTTACGACTAGTCTTTTTTCACAGTATGTGATTAATAATACATGGAAACAACGAGATTTAAACACGAAAAATTTCAATAGGGCTCAGGATGACAAATCCTAACGATTTTATCTTTTTGTTTGTCAAGATCTGCTTGGTTATTACAAATACATAAAATAAAAAAGCTGTTGAAACTTCTGCTGAATTCATAGTGAAAACTATGAGTCTATACTGAGTATTGGGTCAAAACCTCCATCTAACCAAGCTTTGTTGATTTGTTTCACCCACTCAGTTTATACTGAATGTTGGGTCAAAGCGTCCATTTAACCAGATTTTGTTGATTTGTTTCACCTACTCAGCTTTTAATGAGTGTTTGGTCAAAGACTTCACCTAACCAGACTTTGTTGAATTGTTTCATCCACTCAATTTATACTGAGTTTTGGTTCAAAGCTTCCATCTAACCAGCTTTGTTGATTTGTTTTACCCACTCAGTCTATACATTGTGTTAGATTAAAACTTCACTCAGACTATATTGAGTGTTGGGACACTGCTTCTATCTAATCAAGTTTTGTTGATTTGTGTTGTTCAATAAGTACACAGAGGTCTTGCGCGTGACGTCACAAAACAGACGTAAATGCAAGACCACTGTACTGAGTGCTGGATCAAAGCTTCATTTGGGTCATGTGTAGAAGCAAATTTCTGCAAGACATTTTTATAACAGTATTTTTTTTTCTGAATTAGTATTGTGTTATAGCCCATACTCTTTTTTTATGTGGTTTATGAAAACAATAAGATTCACATGATAATTTGAAAAGACGGCTCTAAACAATCATACTATAAAGGTTATTATAAGGATCGTGGTACGCTACAATTAATGGAGCCTTTTTCTCCATATATCTTATCTAGTTTATGTTTTTACATCCATTCAAATATGTATTTTCATTAAAATTTTACCAAGAATGTCAAAATTTGTTTTCTTAGAAAAAGAAAAACAACAATAAAAAACAAACACGTTTTTATTTTTAAATTCTGCTTGTATTTCCACATACTTCAAATGGCGCGTTTTGCTTTATTAACCTATCAAAACACGCTGATAAATAAACTGAAATTGTTATACAAAGTTGCATGTAGCTTACAGCAGCATCTGGTGAGTACACGATATTCGTCCTAAAATTAAAGATTCTACAAATGGCAATTTAGTGTATCGCTTTTACCCACAATACATTTCAAACGAATATATTTTTCTCTACTTTCATTTGTTCGTACAGTAGTTTGTTAAAGTTAAGCCCAAAGCAACACAATGGGCTCGCTGTGCTCTGCCCACCACGAGTATCGAAACCCGATTTCTAGCGCTGTAAGTCCGTAGATATACCGCCGTGCCACTGAGGGGGGGGGGGCTGTTCGTACAGTACCCCGCTAGGACAGCGGTAAGTTTATGGTTCGATTCCCCGCGGTGAACACAGCAGATAGCCCAGTGTGGCGATGCTCTGAAGACAAAACAAAAACTTTTTCGTACAATAGTTTTCAACTTGTTACAATTTCCCATAATGGCAAAGCAGCTGCTTGACATACCCCTGTGTGGTGACATCATAAGGCTAATTTCATGAATAATTACAGTCTTGTCTTATCTATATAGCCAATTCTTCGACGTTTATTTGGATGGAGGACACTAAAAATCAGCTTTGATATCTTTGTCTTGGTAGCTAGGTAAGCTATGATAGTCAACAGTACAAATTATGATTGTCTATTTTTTACAAAGCTATCAGACTTCTATTTGATATTTACTTGTTAAATTTATAAAGCAGAAACTTTTGAATCAAAATGAAGTGCATTCCAGATCTTTCAAATGTAGGAACCCATCACCTAAAATGGGGCTAAGCGTGGCCCAGTGGTTAGCATGCCAGACAGTGAAGCTGAGATTCCGCGGTTCGCGTGCCTTTACAGCACAAAACATTGTACTCCACACTTTGGTACTGTGGTTGAATTATGGGAGTGACAGTCAAACCCTGCTATTCTCTCTGATAAGACGAACCAAAGAGCTGGCGGTGGGTGGTGTTGACTAGCTTTAGATTATCACTTTAAAACTAGGGACCGCTAACAACCGTGTCTTTATGTGAAATCTAACAAACAAACAAGCCTTATCATCAAATGTCAGTTTGATTACTATTATTGTTGGTTGAACTACGAATTTTCGCTTCGTGTCTCAAATGAAATTAATCTAAATAATTCTGCAACGTGTTCTCCCATTCTACTGGTCAATAATTTGTAACGTCAGAAATCCCAATGAATTAGTGCTTTGTTTGAGATTCCTTATTCTGTAGAAGTTTATTTATCTGATGGGCACTTACACTCTTCTGCAAGCACCTGTTACATATTGTAATTCTCCCGAAAGTAAACAATATAATAATTAGATTTAATTAGAAGCGACAACCCGCGATACTCGAAAATGGAAATTGGATTGGCATATCGATTGATATTAGATGTATTGCGATAAGATTGTTTGTTAATCAACATGTAGAGCATGTAATTAATTTGTATATAGCATCAAAACTTACGCTACTTGTCCTAGCTAATGGATTATTAGAAATATACAGAGAGCCACTAAAACTATTTCTGAACTTTAGAAAT
The DNA here is from genome assembly GCF_000517525.1 of Limulus polyphemus. Lineage (NCBI taxonomy): Eukaryota > Metazoa > Arthropoda > Merostomata > Xiphosura > Limulidae > Limulus > Limulus polyphemus. The sequence continues at coordinate 431,678 of NW_013665702.1, read as the reverse complement.
GCTTGTGTCACAAATTATTTCCCAACTTGGATAAACAAGTTGTCTTCTTCCTCGTCAAGTTTTACTTTTAGCTACATTGTTTTCAACATATACAAAATTTCTAACTGTTTTAAAGGCCGCTTATATACGTAAAAAGGGACAGTTAAATAGTTATAGATTGTTAGTTAGTTTTTAGTAAGCTTGCTTTATTACACAAGTTTAACACAAATCATTTAATATACATAGTTTAATTTGGGCGATTGAATTAGATATGGAATTTCCAACCTGAACGGCACCTTATATATATATAATACACGCACGTGATTATTACGATTTAGTGCTTTGTGCGAGATTCCACATTCTGTAGAACTTCATTTATCTGGTAAGGACGCTTGACTCACAATCTGCGGAATGCGGGTTCGAATCCCCGTCCCACCAAACATGCTCGCCCTCTCAACCGTGAGGGCGTTATAATGTGGCTGTCATTCCCACTATTCGTTGGTAAAACAGTAGCCCAAGAGTTGGCGGTGAGTGGTGATGACTAGCTGCCTTCCCTTTAGCCTTTCACTACTAAATTAGGAACGGCTAGCGTAGATAGCCCTTGTGTAGCCTTGCGCGAACTTCCAAAGAAATCAAACTATTTGTCTGGTGGAAGGTACACTTTTCTAGGTTTGAGGTATATCGGTCCCTAATTTTGAGCTACTGTCTAAAGGGAAAGCAGATAGCCAGCAACATCCGCCTCTACAAAGCCATTATCTGACTTTTTTTTATAAATTAATAAGGAGTTGAATTTCAATTTTAAAACATGCGAGTATCCCTATAGAGAACTGTATCGAAGACCATATTCACAGTAAGCTATCCACAGCCGTAACTCTATACCTCGTATTTGGAATCATTTTCCACCTATATTATATTCCCTGTAAAGGACTGGAGCAAAGAACACCGACATTCGCAGTATGCTCTCCATAGCCATAGTATTTATATCTAGTATTTGGGCTCATTTTCTACCTATATCATGTTTACGAAATATATACAGTGACTGTTTCGGTTACCATGACCTTTGACTTATGTTTAGCTGTCTATCTGATGAAGTGAAAGATTCCCTGACTAACTATACAGGGTATTTTGGGTCAGACACACGTACTAGCAATATACTGAGCCAACGACAATAGTTATTCCAACTATCCTTATAACGTCATCTAATATTTTCCACTGTCGTTCGATGCGTTGCAACCTTCAATTTCTACATTTTATAGATAAATGTTATTTGATTTTGTGGATTCTAAAAACCATGACACGATAACACTATCATAATAAAACGAAGAATAAACGTGCGTGGCACATCTGAACCTGTTAAAATAAGCCATTCGGAAAGAAAGAAAGAAAATAAAAGATTACCGAAACAGCTTTATTCTGTCTAGAAAAATTGGTATTCTCGACTTGCTTTTGATTTCTTGATAGAGGTAGCTTTGTATAGAACGAACAATCTACCTACGTTACATAAAACACCATGAAATGAACAATATCTAGGTTGAACTTAACACATTTCGAAATATAAAACCTTTTACAGGATTAATCGAAAATGAAGCATATCGTATACAGGTTGTTGTGAGCACCTATGCGGGAATTTGAATTCTACTAATCAATTTATTTGTTTTAATTTCCGGTGGCATGATTAAAGTTTTTAATCAACTACTATTATCTATGCTCACTACAGATGAATATGAAAACGCACTGTGTTTACAACATTGGTTCAAAACATCGTAATTAGATTGTTTTTCAGATTCATTCGGTTTGAGTTTCGTTTCTGTCTGATTTTACACTCAGGAAATTTGAAGTGAGTCATTATGGTGTGTGTGTGTGTGTGTATTTAATAAAACTTTTAATAAAAATTCGTTAGATAAAAAGAAATAGAACCAAAATATAAAACGATTTTGCCGTGCGAGTTCATGCAAATCAATTAACTTAGATATAAGCTTGACAAAACACGGACTCAGTCTGTATTGAAATTATCTGTGATTAAGATTTCTGACGACATTCATGTAATGAGTGTTCAACTGTTTGTTATTTAAATATTGCTTGCACTTCTGAAACAAACTGTTATCATTGACTGAAAAAATATATATATAAACATTTGATTTGTTTGTTGGATTTCGCCCTATGCTATATAAGATCTCATTACACTAGCCATCCCTATTTTGGAGGTGATGGGCTAGAGAGAAAGTAGCTAATCAACGCCACCCACCGCGAGCTCTTGGGTTACTCTTGTAAGGCCGAAAGTAAGATCTTACTGTCATTCTTATAGTGCACCCACAACCCAAAAGTGCGGAGCGAGATTTCTTTTTTTTTATTTTATTGTTGTTTTGTGATAACAGTATGCAAGCTACCGACCGTCAGCTCCATAGTTTAGCACGCTAACCACTGGGTCGCGCTGGGCACTTTAATAATTTATGACTATATTAATATTCTACGAAAAGATAAATAAATAAAAGGAAGTGTTGGAATTTTTAACTTAAGCAGTACGTCATATTCACGTGGGTTAAACGGATAAGTTAGAAAACCCTACCGTTCATATATAGTAGTCTTTACTATTGAATTACTGATACAAGGAAGGCAGCCAGTTAGCAGCAACACCCGTCGTCACAAGGGTCCAGCTCTCTGAATCGACTAATAGGGTTGACTAACAATTTTTATAATGTGCTCACATCTGAAAGAGCGGAGCGTGTTCAGCGGCGTCAAGGCTCGAACTAGTTCATGTCCGGCCAATAAGAAAATATATTATAGTGAATAATATAGATCAGTAAATATCTTAAAAGTGAAAGGCTACAATCAAAAACATAAAGAAGTTTGGTGTAAAATTTGATTTATTATTATTATTATCATAGTCTAAATGTCATCTCGTCCAATTTCAGAGGTAATATCCAATATTATATGTTTGACATAACATGTAAAAACCATGTTTTGGTTATGTTACTTTTGGTTATAAGATGACTTACTTACTTTGCAAGAAATCTTTCTTTTTATTAATAAACCACGGGTTGCAAGACTGGAGTGTTATGAATTGTTTTATAAATATCATACCACTCATAAAACACACATACTATTACACGCAAGGTGTCACTTTTATCATTTTGGGACTGGAACACATATGGTAAGTTTATGAATAAATGAGAAAACGACAACAACAACATGATAATAATGATGATATTTCTTAAGAAAGACGTTTACTTTTGAGAGGAATTTCCTGCTTTGATGATCTTTGAAAGGATTAGCGCTACAACTACAAATCTGCTGCCCCTTTTACTTGGAGAAGAAAACAGTAGTCTGTTACTGCAACACAATGAGCTTCTGTGACCAACGTTATGGTCATGGATTACTGTATTAACTTTGATTTAATCACAGTATCCACTGTCAATTCTTGGGCTACGTTTGTCTGACCGAATATTAGGATTTAACCGTCACCTTTATGGTACATCTCTGATTCCAAAGGGCGGAGAGTGTTATTTTTGAAGCAACGAATTGTGGACCATGAATCTCCAAATTCCCAATCCGGTCACACTAACGACTAGGCCACACTTTTCCCTAGTCACTTTTAGCGACGTTGTTTTTTTTTGTTTTTTTAGAATCTAGACGCAGAGATACATCTGGTGGTGTTATGAAGTTGGGTGTAAGGTAACGTCGGTTGAAGTTGTGAGAGTGTGAGAAAGTGGCCGGCTATTGGTCAGTCTCTGAGGAATTAGGAGATTACAGTAGTACTCTAAGTAGTTAGAAAATGATTAGAGTGAGCGGTTATAGCAGGCACCTTTTTAAGTTCAGCTGGTATGGAGACTTCAAGATCTCTTATGCTTATGACACGTTATAATCGGATATACGGGTGACAGGTGCAAGGTCAGAAAGAAAGGGACTGGTTCAGCGTGGGTTTGAGAAAGGAATATAAACGACAGGAGTTCAACGAAAAATATGAAGAGATCGGAATATGTGAGATAAATGGAGAGAGGCGAAGGAAGAAATTAATATGCTGCCAAAACCTATTTCTAAATCAGTGATATTGATTATCGGCAATTTGTTATGTTTATATCGATATATACTTAATATGGGTTTATATTAGTGTGCAACCTAAATATAGTTGATGAGCATAAGAAGGAAAAGCGAAGTGCCAGTATAGCACGATCGTAACAGATGATATAATTAGTTTGTTTCAGCGCAAAGCTCCATAATTGGCTATATGCGATCTGTTCATGATGGAGAATAGAATCACAGAATTTTGTGTTGTAAGTCCGTAAACTTACCGCTGAACCACTGGGAGACTTATGGTATGACTAACTCAATAAAAAAAATAAAAAGATGGATTATCATGAATATAAGAGTAACTGATACTAATGAATGTGAATTTGAATAAATGTTGAATCCTAATTTATAAGTCGTTAATCGATTGTATTATGCAGCATTCGCAAGTTGGTTACAAACGTATAAGAAATCGTTACACGGAGCCCATATCATCAAATGAATGATTTATAAAACGTATCATTATTATAAGTATCGTATATTGTTTCTATTGTGATTTCTAAAGCCAGAGTTATAATTTTAATAACTGACCTTCCTCTTCTAGAAAAACAAAACACTTCCTTTGTTTAATGACATACAAAATTTACTATCTGCGACAGAAATAATGCCATTGTTTTTACAGTCTTACGAGAAACAAATCGCGTGCTATTTGGGAACAAATGTTTTTCCCCGGTAACCAATATTACTTCTTGCACATGTTGATACAGTGATTAAACAATTTTATAAGCAAATTAACGCAGACTATTTTCTATTGCGAAAAAAAAAAAAACTACCGCAGTAATATACTTAATAAAATGCGGAATACTTTTCTCATATCAAAGATAAAAAGGTTAGTAGTGATTTTCAGTTTAGAGCTATTACTTATTAATGATTTATGTTGTGTTAGTTGTGATTTTCAGTTTAGAGCTATTACTTATTAATGATTTATGTTGTGTTAGTTGTGATTTTCAGTTTAGAGCTATTACTTATTAATGATTTAGGTTGTGTTAGTTGTGATTTTCAGTTTAGAGCTATTACTTATTAATGATTTAGGTTGTGTTAGTT